>NC_135342.1:26911961-27209884 GCF_023851605.1 Tamandua tetradactyla
AATGCTGTTGCCAAAACACATCCCATTCCCTCAGTTTCCTAATGTTGGTTATTGTTTAACTCTTGGGGGCATTCCATCCCAATGTTGTGAGGACTTTCCCTGCTTGGGCTTGATTGATTGCTCCTGCTTGGGCCTGATTGATTGTGCCTGGCCCTCCATATTGACCAGTCATACCTTTTATGTTTACTTAGGTTTTTTCTTTTTTTTTTTTTACAGTATCTGAAAGTTGAAGGTGTTTCTGTCATACTGTAAATTTATCATGAATGTGTTAAAACTTAAAAAGAAAAAATCCAAGGAACCCTATGGATCATGGGCAACCAGCCCAGAATTCCACAGACTTCCAGGAGAAAGCATTGCCTTGTTTACACCTCAATTTAGGACTTCTCTTAGCCTCAAAACCATGATCCAATAAATTCCCATTTTTTAAGCCAACCCATTCTATGTTACTTATTTAAGCAGCTGGACAACTAAAACACTGGGATTTCAAAACACCACTCTCCTGGTTTTCCTCTTACTTCACTGTTCTCCTGTTCTCTCTCCTTTGCTGTTTTCTTATAATTCCTCTGATGTCTAAGCATTTTCAGTTCTCTTCTCTGTCTATATTCAGCACCTTGATGATCTCTGAATCTTATGTTTCTATTCTGGACTTCCCTGAACTCCATACTGTATCTGGATTTTCATCAAGTGTTTCAAACTAACAGGTCCACAAATGAACTCTTGTTTTATTTCTAAAAACTTGCTTCCTTTCTTTAGATTTCTCATGTCAGTTGATAGTAATTCCATCCTCCCAGTTGCTCAAGCTAAAATCTTGGGACTTATCCTTGACCACTTTATTTCCCTCTACCCCATGTCCAATCTGTCAGTGAAACATTATTAGAACTACCTTGAAAATATCCCCAGAATCTGACCATTTCTCATCATGCACAGCTATGGTGAAAGCCATCATTATCTCAAAGCTGGATTACTGAAAGTCCTTCCTAAATTATTTCCTTGTTTCAGCCTTTGTACTGTTATAGTCTACTTTTAACACAGCAGCCAGAATGATCCTTTTAAATGTCATTTCCATGGTCAGAACTCTCCATCATAAAGTTTCCATCTCTCTCAAAGAAAAAACCAAACTCATTATGAAGTCACACAAGGCTGATTTCATATCTAATCAATGCTTATCATTCTGTCTCCAATCACACAGACCTCCTTGCTATTCCATGATACGCTAGTCAAACTCCTATCTCAGGATTGGATTGATTTACTTTTATTTTATTAAGCAGTTCTTAGTATTGGGCCTTAGTATTGGGCTCACTCAGAAGGACATTGATATAACTGTCCAGTTTGCAGTTGGTTTGGAAGAAACAGAGTGTTTTGTGACCACTGATTTCCTGTGCTTCAGAGACACTTCCACCTAGATTCCTCACTAATTTAGAAGTTAGATCTTAGAGTCATCACTATTATTTCCCATTAAAGAGGTTACAGAAACCGTGACACTTTGGGACTCTCCACACATCTTAAGTATTCTTAATTTGCATTTAAAAATTGGTTTCTTTGCACAGTGTCTGCAAGTTTGCTATTTACCTAGTGTCCAGCAAATAGATATCATTCATATTGTATCAGGAACATCACTACCCACATATATTGTATTATGTTAAATTTAAAACACTTTATCTGACATTATTTGCTTTATTAAAATTTTGTTCTAAGACCACTTATATTCAGACTTCTCTTTCCCATACATAGTTCTACTTAGAAAGCATCTTGAAGCATTCTGACAGTTAAAAATCATACCTACAAAAAAAACTCCACTAGTCTCCTGATTTTGACTCTCAGTTTTGAGATTTCTTTTTATGGTTCGAAGGTTTATGAACCCATAAAACATGTATTTAAACCTAATCCATTCTTATGGGCATAAACCCATTGAAAGTGGGGCCTTTGGATGAGGCTGCTACAGTAAAGGTGTTGTAACCCACCACAGTCAGGATGGGTTTTAATCCTATTACTGGAGTCTTTTATAAGCAAATGAAATGTAGACAGAGAGAAAGCTACAGGAAGCAAGAAGCTGAAATGGATCCTGGAAGAGAAGGAAGAAATTACAAGATCCTTGCCATGTGACAGAGGAACCAAGGATCACTGGAAGCCAACCATGAATGCAACAGTCTTTGGGGAGAAAAATTACCTTGATGATCCCTTGATTTGGGCATTTTCCCAGTCTCAAAACCTGAGTGAGGAAATTCCCATTGTTTAAGCTGACCCATTTCATATTTATCATGAGCAGCATGAAAAATTGTTTGAAGCTTATAAAATTCTCACGTCAATCAGAAAGATGAATGCTGTTTTTTGCCTCAGGTAGACTGATGAAGAGATCCATGAACTCAGTGAAGTCAAGTTCTTGTTACATCTAAACTTAATTGCTAAACCTTCCTTAAAACCTTCTCTCTTGTCTTTCTTCAAAAGTGTTTTATTTTCCTGTGCTTCCATAGTACTTTTTACTCACGTATAGCTCTTAATGCATAATAATTTGAACACTTTTCTGTTTCTTTAGTAAGATGGTAGTTTCCATATAACATGGACTGTGCCTTGAGAAATTACCTTTCACAGTGCCTAGCATTCGGTAGAAATATCATATATGATAGTTTCATGCTTTGAAACTGTATTAGTTACCTATTGTTGTAACAATTACAAAAAAAAATTGTTAAAACAGACTAGCTTAAAGCAATGCTAATTTGTTCTCCTACAATTCTGGACTCCAGAAGTTCAAAGTAAGTTTCACTGTGCTGAAGTCAAGGTATCAACAATAGTGGTTCCTTCTGGAGGCTCTGAAGGGAGAGTCCATGTTTTTGCCTTCTATGGCTTCTGATGGCTGCATGCATTCTTGATTTGTGGCCCCTTCTTCCCTCTTCAAAGCATCCCACTCCACTCACTGCTTCCATCATCACATCTTCTGATTCAGACTCTCCTTGCATTCCTTTTATTTTATACTTCAATTATGAAGCTTATTTTTAAAAAACAGCCACAGGGATGTGACTGCTGCCCCTGCAGCTCTCCCTGCTTGTGGTCGCTGGAGGCCCCTGAGGTCCCCTGAGGTCAGCACACCACAGAGCCTGGTATGGGGACTCAGGCTGCAGACTTTCTTTTAAAATATTCATTCCCGATTCAGAGAGATTCAGAGAGAGCAACACTACAAAGCAGAGAGTCCACCAGCCAGCGACCTTTGGAGATGAAGAAGGAAGACACCTCCCGGGGAGCTTCATGAAATAGGAAGCCAGTAGAGAAAGCTAGCAGATGATGCCATGTTCGCCATGTGCCCTTCCAGCTGAGAGAGAAGCCCTGACTGTGTTTGCCATGTGCCTTTTCACTGGAGAGAGAAACCCTGAGCTCCATTGGCCTTCTTGAACCAAAATTTTTGCAGAGAATTTAAGGTACACTGATAAAAGTAACTACTATTGGAGGAGGCGCCCATAGCTCATGGAGTACTTGGACCACATGCACAATCTACTCCATTTAAAATCTGATCCAGGACTTCCGGAGAAGATGGCGGCTTAGTAAGATGCGTGGGTCTTAGTTCCTCCTCCAGAACAGCTACTAAAGAAACAGAAACAGTACAGAACAGCTCCCGGAGCCACGACAGAGAACAGAAACACAGCATACCCCATTCTGGAATGGCTGAACCGGCTAAGAGAATCCCCTGCGGTGAGGTCCCCAAGAGGTGCACGCTTCCCCAGGCCATGGCAGCTGGTGGCCGGAACCCCTCCCTCCCTCCTTCCTGGGCTGGCTGGGAACTTTGGATAGGCACCCCCCCAAGCCGCGGCGGCCGGCATCCCCCCCATGCGTGGCTTCCTGGGCCGGCTAGGAGATTTGGATTGGCACTCCCCCAAGCCGCATCGGCTGGCGACCCTCCCCCACAGCGAGAGTCTTCCAAAGTTAAAGGAGCCACAGCATCTTTTACTGGTGGGACCCGCAGACAGACGAGCGCCACATACTGGGCAGGATAAGAAAAACAGAGCCCAGAGACTTCACAGGAAAATCTTTCAACCTGCTGGGTCCCACACTCAGGGAAATCTGATTAAATACCCAGACACCAGCAAAAAATAATGGATCACAACAGGAAAATTGAAGATATGGCCCAGTCAAAGGAACAAACCAATAGCTCAAATGAGATACAAGAGCTGAGACAATTAATTCTGAATATATGAACAGAAATGGAAAACCTCTTCAAAAACCAAATCAATAAATTGAGGGAGGACATGAAGAAGACATGGGCTGAACAAAAAGAAGAAATGGAAAGTCTGAAAACACAAATCACAGAACTTATGGGATTGAAGGACAAAGTAGAAAAGATGGAAAAAACAATGGAAACCTACAATGGTAGATTTAAAGAGACTGAGGCTAGAATTAGTGAACTGGAGGATGGAACATCTGAATTCCAAAAAGAAACAGAAATTATAGGGAAAAGAATGGAAAAATTTGAGCAGGGGATCAGAGAACTGAATGACAATATGAAGTGCACAAATATACGTGTTGTGGGTGTCCCAGAAGGAGAAGAGAAGGGAAAAGGAGGAGAAAAACTAATGGAAGAAATTATCATGGAAAATTTCCCAACTCTTATGAAAGACCTAAATTTACAGATCCAAGAAGTGCAGTGTACCCCAAAGAGATTAGACCCAAATAGGCGTTCTCCAAGACACTTACTAGTTAGAATGTCAGAGGTCAAAGAGAAAGAGAGAATCTTGAAAGCTGCAAGAGAAAAACAATCCATCACATAAAAGGGAAACCCAATAAGACTACGTGTAGATTTCTCAACAGAAACCATGGAAGCTAGAAGACAGTGGGATGATATATTTAAATTACTAGAAGAGAAAAACTGCCAACCAAGACTCCTATATTCAGCAAAATTGTCCTTCAAAAATGAGGGAGAAATTAAAACATTTTCAGACAAAATGTCACTGAGAGAATTTGTGACCAAGAGACCAGCTCTGCAAGAAATACTAAAGGGAGCACTAGAGTCAGATACGAAAAGACAGAAGAGAGAGGTATGGAGAAGAGTGTAGAAAGAAGGAAAGTCAGATATGATATATATAATACAAAAGGAAAAATGGTAGAGGAAAATATTATCCAAACAGTAATAACTCTAAATGTTAATGGACTGAATTCCCCAATCAAAAGACATAGACTGGCAGAATGGATTAAAAAACAGGATCCTTCTATATGCTGTCTACAGGAAACACATCTTAGACCCAAAGATAAACATAGGTTGAAAGTGAAAGGTTGGGAAAAGATATTTCATGCAAATAACAACCAGAAAAGAGCAGGAGTGGCTATACTAATATCCAACAAATTAGACTTCAAATGTAAAACAGTTAAAAGAGACAAAGAAGGACACTATATACTAATAAAAGGAACAATTAAACAAGAAGACATAACAATCATAAATATTTACGCACCGAATCAGAATGCCCCAAAATACGTGAGGAATACACTGCAAACACTGAAAAGGGAAATAGACACATATACCATAATAGTTGGAGACTTCAATTCACCACTCTCATCAATGGACAGAACATCTAGACAGAGGATCAATAAAGAAATAGAGAATCTGAATATTACTATAAATGAGCTAGACTTAACAGACATTTATAGGACATTACATCCCACAACAGCAGGATACACCTTTTTCTCAAGTGCTCATGGATCATTCTCAAAGATAGACCATATGCTGGGTCACAAAGCAAGTCTCAACAAATTTTAAAAGATTGAAATCATACACAACACTTTCTCGGATCATAAAGCAATGAAGTTGGAAATCAATAATAGGCAGAGTGCCAGAAAATTCACAAATACTTGGAGGCTCAACAACACACTCTTAAACAATGAAAATTAGTAAAATATTCATTCCCCATGTATAGAAGCAACTCAGTTTTATATATTAATCTTGTTCCCTGCAATTTCACTCATCTGTTTATTAGCTCTAGTAGTTTCTTTTGAATGTAGAGTTATTTTTTTATTCAATGATTCATTTCATTGGATCATTTCATCCTTGAAAATAGAAAGTTTACTACTTTCTTTCTTATTTGGCTGTATTTATTTATTTTTCTTGCCTAACTGCTCTGGCTAGATGTTCATTACAATTTTGAATAGTAAAGATGAAAGTGGGAATTCATATTTTATTCTTGATCTTGGAGAGTTTCAGATTTTCACATTGCTTTAATGTCAGCTATTACTTGTTCATAAATGACCTTTATCATATTCAGGCAGTTTCTTTCTACTCCTAGTTTTCCAAATGTTTTTATTAAAAAATGATGTGGCATTGTCAGATGCCTTTTCTGTGCCATAAATAAAATCATGGGGTCTTTTTCCTTTGAGTCTCTTTATGTGGTGTAGTACATTGATTTGTTGCTTTTCATATGTGAACTTTCATTGCTTCTTTGGAGGAAATTCCACTTGGCCATTCTTTTTATGTCTTGTGGGATTCTATTTGCTAATACTTTATTGAGGATTTTGCATCTATATTCTTAATGGATATTATTCTATAATTATATATATTTTTATTTACTTTTTTTTTTTTGCATGAGCAGGCACCGGAACTGAACCCAGGTCTCCAATACAGCAGGTGAGAATTCTGCCTGCTGAGCCACCATCACACTGCCCTACATTTTAATGTAATTTTCTGGCTCTATTCTAAGAGTAATGGCATTATATAATGAGTTGGGAAAAGTTCCTCAACGTTTTAGTTTCCTTATTGCTAAAGAAATTACCAGGATTTTGATTGACTTAAACAATGGGAATTTATTGGCTCACAGTTTTGAGGCTAAGAGAAATCAAGTCTTCCCAAAGACTGTATCATTCTGGAACTTGTCACTGATTCTTAGTTTTGGTTCCTCTGTCATATAGCAATGCACATGACAGCCTATTCTGGCTTCTCCCTTATCTTCCAGTTTCCACTGACTTTCATCTTCTGCGGCTTTCTCTCAGTCTGAATTTCATTGTACTTATAAAGGAGGCCAATAATAAAATTAAGATACATCCTGATTGAGTTGCCCACACCTTAACTGAAGTATCATCATCGAATGGTCATCTTATCAATAAGTTCAGAGCCACAGGAATGGATAAAATTTAAGAACGTGTTTTCTGGAGTACATAGCTCTAAGCTATCACACACGCCTTCAGATTTTTTGAAAGGGTTTGAGAAGGAGTGGTTTCAATTCATCTTGGAATGATTGGTAGAATTCATCATCAGAGCCAACTGGTTCTGGGCTGTTCTTTGTTGGTAAGTTTTTTTTATTACTGATTCCATCTCTTACTTTTTACTGGTTTGTTAAGTTGTTCTCTTTCTTGTTAAGATGGTTTAAGTAATTTTCATGTTTTTCAAAATATGTCAGTTTTGTATAGATTATTTAATTTGTTGCAATACAGTTCTTCATAGCATCTTTTTATAGTTGATTTTATTTGTTAAGTTAATAATAATGTTCCATTTTCAATTTATTTCTAATTTTAGTGATTTGTATTCTCCTTTTTGTCAGTTTAGTGAATGATTTATCAACTTCATTGATCCTTTCAATGAACCAGCTTTTGGTTTCCTTGATCCTTTCTGTTGTTTTTTATTCTCTATTTTGTTTATCTCCTCTCTAACTTTCATTATATCCTTCCTTGTGGTCACTTTGGTTTTCTATTATCTAGCAGCTTCAGGTGTGAGTTCATGTTACTGATTTGAAACCTTTCTCCCCCCTTTTCTTCAACTTTTTTTAACTTTGTGTTTTATTTTGAAATAATTTCAATTTTACAATGTACTTGCAAAAAGTATAGAAACTACATACAGAATTCTTACAAAGTGTTAATAATAGGTTGTTATGTAGGAAAATACAATTAATATAAGCTAATTATACAGTTAACAGTAACATTGTGATATTCGTTCATTAATTGTAACAAAAGCACTATAACAAAGCCAAATGCCAATGCAGGATGTAAGGGCTATGGGTTTTTTCAGAAGAAATGAAAATGTTCTAATATTGACTTTAGTGGTGAACACATAACTATGTGATTATACAACAGCCAATGATTGTACACTTAGGATGGCTTGTATGGTATGTGAATGTAACTGTTAAATCAAACCACATACACAGAATTACAACCTCCCACTCAGGTGCCAAGATCCACCAAACTAAACATGTAGCCACATTTGCTATTTCTTTGTTCCTCCATTCTTCCCAACCACTCTTATCAAAATATGCAAAAGCAGTTTGCTGACATCATAATCTTTGAACACAAAATACTGATATGTATATTTCCTAAGAACAACAAGTGTTCACTTATGTAATCATGTTAAGTACAGTTGTCAAGTTCAAGATATTTAATGCTGATTAAAAAGCTTACATTCTATATTGAAATTTTAACTTAGAACCCAATAATGTTCATTCCTCCATTCCCCTTTTAATTTTTTTTTTTTTTTTTTTTTTTTAGAGAGAGGAAGGAAGGGAAGACAGAGAGAAGGAAGGAAGGAAGAAAGGGAAACATTTTCTTGTTTTATTATATTTTGTTTGCTTGTTTGCTTTTTTTACATGGGCTGGGGCCGGGAATCGAACCGAGGTCCTCCGGCATGGCAGGCAAGCACTCTTGCCCGCTGAGCCACCGCGGCCCGCCCCCCCCTTTTAATTTTAAATCCCATCCAGGATCAAGTATTGCATTTCATTATCATTACTTAATATATCTTTCTTTTATTTCTGGAAACATAAACAAACATAAATCTTCCCATCCTAACCCCTCCCAAATATGCAACTCAGTGAGATAAATTTCATTCACAATGTTGCAGTGATTGCACCAGCATCTTTTCTAAAATTTCTCTTTACCCCAAAAGAAACTCTACAGCAGCTAGTAAACAGCCAGAAACAGTATAGAACAACTGCTGGGGGAGCATCAGTGACAGGACATACAGTGTACATACAGTGTACATGACATACATGGACCAAGTGGAATGGCTGAGATCCCACACAGAACTGTTAAGTCTCACAAGCCATGTGTACCAGTGCCCCTACCCCACAGGCTGGTTGCCCAAAGGGAAAGACTTTATTAGCAGCAAGGGCTTAGCTCAACTAAGCTCCAATTGCAGAGTTAATTGACAAATTCTGACTGCCAAAAAACAGGCCCCCAGCAGAGATATACCTGGAATAAGCACTAAAGGAACTAGGAGTTTTTGCCCCTACAGAGAGGAGGTGGAGATCATGGAAAAACAAACATAAGATTTTTGAGTCAGATAGCACAAAATACTGGAAAAGAATTGGACCCCAAGAAAAAGGGGTGTCTGGAGCTTGGAGATACATAGAACTACATACAATCTTAAACTCTTGATTGACAAACCCAAGGAACAGGGGTCTGGCTCTGAAAAAAAATTTTTTTTGCTTTTTTTCTACTCTCTAACAGCTCATTAAAAAGAACTGGAAGCACTCTCAGGCTCCAGCACTGCCCCAGACAAGGGCAGAATTAAGCTTTCTGAGAAACAAAGTAACTAGTCAGGTGAAAGGAGTTAACTCCTGAAATGGTGTATATTCCCCAAGAGAAAGGCAGGGCCCAGCTGAAGTGAAGTCCTTCCTTCAAGGAATTAAGTTCTCAGAGACTGGAAGACAAAAGCAATTAAAGTCTTCCTTCTACCTCACCTCTCTCTCATAACTGTTCCTCTGGCAGGGAGAGTCTGCTGAAATGAAAGGCACCACATCACTTTAAGCTGGTGGAAAGTCATGAGCAGACAAGCACCATATGCTGGGCAGGATAGAAAAAGTACAGAGCCTAGAGGCTCTATAGAAAAGTCATATAAACTGCTGAGTCTCACCCACAGGGAAAACTGATACTGGCTACATCTTGAGATGTGGGGCTGTATGATCTGGGAAAATCTGACTGGGGTCTATAATATCTGAGGAGACCCTTCTGAAAAGAAGTGGCCATATAAGCAGGGCAAGAAACAGAAAACCAAAACTGAAAAATTCTGATTAAACAGAACTTATGCTAGAGGTCTAGAATAAGTCAAACTGAGTGCCAAAAGAACAGATAGAAAAAAAAGCCATCCAGCCAGAAAATCATAGGTAGAAGAGAGAAAACAACCTCCAGAATAAACTAATTAAGGAAATCAAATGCCTAAATATCAACAAGAAAGAATGAGTTGTACTAGGAAAATTGAAGGCATGGCCCAGGCAAAGGGATAAACCAACACTTAAATGAGATACAGAAATTGAAACAACTAATTCAGGATGTTTGAACAGACATGCAAGATGTCATTAAAAATCAAATCAACAAATTGAAGGAGGATATAAAGAAGACATTGGGCAAACAAAAAGAAAGACTCAAAAGTTTTAAAAAATAAGTCACAGAAATCATGGGAATGAAAAGCACAGTTGAAGAGATAAAAAAAAAAATAGTGGAAACCTGACTGGGGTCTATAATATCTGAGGATACCCTCCTCAAAAAATAAGCCACCATAAAATCAGGGCAAGAAACAGAAAAGCAAGAACTGAAAAATTCTACAATAGATTTGAAGAGGCAGAAGAAAGGATTAGTGAACTAAACCAGTAAATCTGAAAAGTGACACACAAAAGAAAATATAGGGAAAATAATGGAAATATATGAGCAAGGTCTCAGAGAATTGAATGACAATATGAAGAGGATGAATATACTATTGTGGGTGTCCCAGAAGGAGAAAAGAAGGGAAAAGGATGAGAAAGACTAATGGAAAAAATAATCACTGAAAATTTCCCATCGCTTATGAAAGACAAAATTACAGATCCAAAGAGTGCAGCATACCCCAAACAGAACAGATCCAAATAGACATACTCGAAGACATGTACTAATCAGATTGTCAAATGTCAAATACAAAGAGAGAATTTTGAAAACACGAAGAGAAAACAGTCCATCACATAAAAGGCAAGCCCAAAAAGAATATGTGGGGATTTCTAAGCAGAAACCATGGCGGTGAGATGGCAATGGTATGATATATTTAAAATTACAAATGAAGAAACCTGCCAACCAAGAATTATATATACAGAGAAATTGTCCTTCAAAAATGAGGGGAAGATTAAAATGCTTTCAGAAAAACAATCACTGAGAGAATTTGTGACTAAGAGGCTGACTCTGCAAGAAATACTAAAGAGAGGATAACAGGCAGATAGCAAAAGATAAGAGAGAGAGGGCTGGAGAAAAATGTAGAAATGAAGAAAAGGTCAAAAGAGAAAAAAATAGATATGACATAAAATCCAAGCATACAATGACAGAGGGAAATATGATGTATACATACAATGGACTACTGAGCAGTTGCAAAAAGGGATGAAGTTGTGGTGGGCCGCGGTGGCTCAGCGGGCAAAGTGCTTGCCTGCCATGCCGGAGGACCTCGGTTCGATTCCCGGCCCCAGCCCATGTAACAAACAAACAAAATACAATAAAACAAGAAAATGTTTAAAGATGTTTCCCTTTCTTCCTCCCTTCCTTCCTTCTCTCTGTCTTTCCTTCCCTTCCTCCCTCTCTCTTTAAAAAAAAAAAAAAAAAAAAAAAAAGGGATGAAGTTGTGAGGCATGCAACTAGGTGAATGAACTTTAATGAGTGTATGCTGAATAACATGTCAGAAACAAAAAGACAAATATTATGATGCCTCATTCATGTGGGCTAACTGTAATATAAAAACTCAGTGAATTGAAGTTGAGAGCATGGGCTATCGGGTTGTGGCCTATTGTAAAGGGTCCTAGATTGTAAGCTCTTTCAGTTGCCACATGTATTCTAGAGTTATAACTGTTATTCCTAAATCCTGAGATACTGAGCTGTTTGTATATGGTATACAAACATATACAATAAAAAAGTTTCTGGGTCATTCCGAGAAACTTAGGGTATTTATATGAAACTTGAAACTATGAGTTAGAACTCTGAAACTATGAAACTCAGCAGTATCTCACACAGGAATGTTTTAAAAGTTGAAAAAGTGATCTCTAATTAATGTGGTCAGACATTAATTAGAGCTATGAAGGAATCAGATATGGATAGGAGTATGGTGAATTCAAATATAGGGAAAAGGATGATACCATCCATATTTTAGAGCTTCAACTTCCATGTGAGACCAAAGGGGCAGATTTCAGATGGTCTGAAATTTGTATTTTGCATGGCACATTAACTAATTTAACTTATATAGTCAGTTTAGTTGAACACCATGAGTACATGGACTCTTGAATAGAGCATGACATTTTGTTAGTTTGTCCAGGTTAGTGTGATGCCCTGATATATCACACAGTAATTTGGGCAGTGAATAAAGAATTATTTGCAAAGTCCCTTGGGAGACTTGGGCAAAAGAAGGAAATATACAACTTCCTCATTTGGAGAATTTCTGATATTCTCACAAGCAGTGGGGACAACCATATCAGTGGATCGAGCCCTTGATCTTGGGGGTTGCCCTTATGAAACTTATTCTTGCAAACAATAGGCTAAGTGTGCTTAAAATTATGCCCATGAGTCACCCCCAGGAAACCTATTTTGTTGCTCAAATGTGGCCTCTCTCTCTGTAAACCAACTGAGGAAGTGAACTCACTACCCTCCCTGCTACATGGGACATGACTCCAAGGTGTACAAATCTCCCTGGCAACGTGGGACAGAACTCTAAGGATGTGCTTGGGCCTGGCATCAAGGGATTGAGAAAACCTTCTTGACGAAAAGATAGAAATGAGTCAAATAAAGTCTCAGTGGCTGAGAGCTTCCAGAATCTAGAGGTCATTCTTATGCATTAAATAGATATCCCCAATTAGTTTATGGTGTATTGGAGTAGCTTGAGGGAAGTATCTGAAACTGTTGAGATGTATTCCAGTAGTTTTGATTCTTGAAGACAATTGTATAAAGACAGAGTTTTTACAATCTGTATGATTGTGAAAACCTTATGTCAATGCTCCTTTTATCCAGGGTATGGCCAAATGAAAAAAAATATGGATAATAAATAAATAAATAATAGGAGGATAGGGTGTAAAATAAATTGGGTAGATTGAAATACTAGTGGTCAATGAGAAGGAAGGGATGTTTATTTGGTGCAGAATTTTTCAGCTGTTGTTTTTCTATTTCTTATCCTGCCTATACTGGAGCCTCTCTTTTTTAAGGAGGGTATCCTCAGAAATTATAGACCCCAGTCATATTTTCCCAGACCAGACAGGCCCAAATTTTAGGAGGAAAGAGAAATCAGTAGGACTTTTCCCTGAGGGTAAGACCCAGTAGTGTGTCAGAGTTTACTTTGAAGCTTCTATATTCTGTGCTTTTCCTATCCTGCCTAGCTTGTGGTAGTTGCCTGCCCATGGCTGCCCACCAGCTTAAAGTGATGTGGTGCCTTTAATTTCATCAGACTCTCCCTGCCAGGGATGTGGTTGAGACAGAGGTGAGAGTAGTCAGGCTCTGATTGCTTCTGTTCTCCAGCATCTGTGGCCAGAATTCCTTGAAGAAGCTGGGTCATGTCCCTCTCTCTTCTTGGAGAAGATAAGCCCTTTAGGCAATTAAACCCTTTCATCTGACTAGTTACTTTGTCACTTAGACATCACTTAGTTCCACCCTTGCTTGGACAGTGCTGGAGCCTGAGAGTGATTGCAGTTCTATCTCATGAGCTGTTTGAGAAGAAAAATAAATAAATAAATAAATCCTTTTCAGAGCTAGACCCCAATACTTGGGTTTGCCAATCAAGAGCTTGAGTTGGTATGTGGCTCTGTGTATCTCCAGGCTCTATGTGCCCCCCTTTTCTTGGGGGTCCAGCCCTTTTCCAGTATTTTGTGCTGTCCAGCTCAAAAAACTTCTGGTTAGTTTTCTGTGAGTCCCCCCCTCCCCACTTTTTCCTGGGGTAAAAATTCCTAGTTTCTTTTGTGCTTATTTCAGTTTATCTGTGCTGGGGAGCCTGTTTTCAGTGCCAAAATTTGTTAATTAATTCTACAATTGGAGCTTGGTTGAGCTCAGCCTTGGCTGCTTGTAAAGTCTGTTTCCTATTCCCTTGGGCAACCAGCCTGCCATGCCTGTGGGGGAGGGGTATCATCATCCAGGGCTTGTGAGACTTACAATTCTGTGTGGGATCTCAGCTGTTCCACCTGAGCCAGAGTAGTGTACACTGTGTGTCTGGTCACTGATGGTCTCCAGCTGTTGTTCTGTATTGTTCCTGTTCCTCCAGCTGTTCTGGAGGGATGAACTAAATTCCACACCTCACTATGCCACCATCTTGCCCCACCTCTCAGAATGCCTCTTTTTTTTTTTTTGACATGGACAGGCACCATGAAATGAAGCCAGATCTCTGGCTTGGCAGGCAAGAACTCTGCCACTGAGCCACCGTTGCCCAAGAATGCCTTTTAAAATAACAATCCTTCGTTCCCCCAAATGTTGCACTTTCCATGTAAGAGATGCAAATCTAGTGGTTTATGCAAATGCTTTGCAGTTGTTGGTGCAGCTGCAGCAACGGCTTCACAGACTTCCTTCTCTTATGGTCAACTCATTAACACTGTAATGGCAGCTTCTGCAAAATATCAACCCAAAATTCCCATTTAATTTCTTACACTGAGCTATGATGTATCAGAACCACCGTGGGGGAAGATGTAAAATTGCATTAAAAAAGAAGAAAAATATTTAAGCCAATGGTAACCACAAAGAAAATTTCAGAGAATATGCATACTCATAGTGACAGAAATTAGAGTACACGTTGACAGTGCCAGGTTGCATGGGGAATGGGGAGTTAATGTCTAATGAGTAGAGTTTTAAACTGGAAAGATAGGAAAGTTTAAGTAATGGAAGGTGATGAGTGTCCCACAATTTTTTTATGTGATTAGTCCCATTTCATGGTATGGTTGGGAATTGTTGAGAAGGGAAATTTTATTTTCTCTTTTATTCAAAACCTCAGATTCTTTATAGCTCATCAAAGTCAGAACCATCCATTATGTCTTCATGTACTGATTTCCTATCATGTAATGATTTCCTTCATGCTCTGCTCAGGTGACTAAAGAGTAGAATACTTGTCCAAGTGACTTTCTCTCATTCACTATACCTCTAATCATTTTTGACGTTCTTATAATATTCTTCAACATTCTTATAATAATACATCTTAATTCTCAATTCTTTGAGCATATTTCCAAATTCTTTCACCTATTCACTCTCATAAGTGATATACACAACCTTGTCATTACCATCTCTAAATCTCTTCTTCAAACATCACTCTTTGATAGATACCTCATAACCCGTTCTTTTATCACTTCAATGTCTTGCGATGTCTACTCTATTTTTACTTTTTAATTTTTCTTTAGTTCTTTTTTCTTTTTTATTTCTACTATATTTTTAAAAAGTTATTGCTTGACCTACATTCTCTTCTCTCCTTAATAGCCACAAACTACTTATACTTGCTCACCTATCATTCTCTCTTACCTCATTCAATTGCAGTTATAGTCCTTTCTGTCTTTTCTTGATCCCAGGATAATTTTATACCCTGACCCCCAAAATGCTGGGACATTGAATTGCTTGGATAGCTCATATTTTTGACATAGAAAACTTCACCCAGTCCCTAGTTCATGTCAGATTCATTCAGCAATTTGGATATATTAGTTTAATCCTCTATATGGAGTGACATCTCTTTACTTCTTGTTCTACTACTCACTCTGGACCAAACTTTGTCAGTTAAAGGAAGAGAAAAACAAACAACAGGTTTCAAATTTACTCTGGATTCTTAAGGACAGTATTCAGGGAGTCCAATCTTCTTATGTGTCGAGTTTTCATTTAGTGAGCAATGCTACTTCTTAGAAAAAGTAAAGCTATATTAAGCATATGATTTTAAAACAATTATATTTTATAATAACCTATACAGAAAAGTACATGAAACATATACAGCTTTGGTAAATGATTCATAAAAAGAAATAGAACATTGGTAGCAGTCCTGAAGACCTTCATGCACATATACATTTACCATGTATGTATGCACTTCTAAATAGGATAGTGTCTAACTTTATCTGTTTAAGAAATTTTTTTTTTGTGTAGGCAGGCACCAGGAAATTAACCCGAGGAATTTTTAATGAAAGGGATGATATTATATGTATTCTTTTGTGACTTGCTCCTTTAACTCAATATTATATTTGTGAAAGTGATCAAGCTGGTATGAACTGTAGTGTATTCATTTAAGAACTCTATTTTTCACATATACCAAAATTAACTTAATCGGTCTATTCTTAACTTTTTGTTTTTTCTAATTTTGGCTGTTATGAATAAGGGTACTATGAACTTTATGGTACATATTTACTGGTGTACCTGAGAAGGTATACATCTAGGTATATCTCTAAGGTAATCTAGCTAGGAGTAATAACCGCAAGGTCAGAAGGCATGTGTATCTCTAAACTTATTAGATAATGCCAAATCTATTTCAAAGTGGTTGTACCATGATACACCCCAGTCAACAGTATGTGAGAATTCTGGTTGCTCCACATCCACCTCTGGTTGCTCCTTTATCCTACCATAAATTCATGAATATATTCTCCTATTTTATTTTCTAGATGTTTTTCAATTTTATTTCTAACATTTAGGTTTTTTATGTACAATAGGGGTCCAGTATTTAATAATTGTCTTGGCAAGACTTACTGTAAAGTTCATTTTCTCCCCCACTGATTAAAAGTTCTTTTATCAAATATGTCCATGTGTGTGTTGGCGTATTCCTGGACTTCCTTCTGTTCATCCATTTTTTCACCCTGTGCTAATAACACATTATTTTATTTATAATTGCTTTATGATATGTCTTACTATCTAGTAGCAAAACCTCCCCACTTTCTTCTTCCTTTCTTTTTTACATGGGCAAGCACTGGGAATTGAACCTGGGTCTCTGGATGGCAGGCGAGAATTCTGCCACTGAGCCACGGTCACACTGGCCCCACCTTCTTTTTATTTAAGAATGTTATGATAGTCATGGTTTCTTGTTCTTGTAATTGTTTCACAAGGCCTCCTCAAAAACTTTGTTGGGATTTTGATTGATACTGCTTTGAATGTATAAATAAGTTTGAGAAATGACATACATATAATATTGATTTTTCTAATCCATAAGCATAGACTGTCTCTCCATTTATGTAGGATTATGTCTTAATAAAGTTTTGAATTAGTCCAATAGAAATCTTTTACATCTATTTTTATTTTCGTTATTTTAAATGGTACCTGTCTTTTCACTTTTTTACTATTTAATTCATTTATCATTTTTTGTTTGGTAGTAGAACACAAATTATATTTTTATTTTGTATCTGCCTTCTCATTAATTTTAATAATTTACTGCTTGTTCTAGATTTTCCTTATTATGTATGAATAATTATGGTTGTTTTTTCCTTTATTTTCTTGCTTTACTCCACTGGTTATGTACTTTGGTACAATGTTAAATACCCAGTGGTGATACTTTTAACACATGAAGCTAGAATCTATAGGGATGTTACTATTGTTGTTTGTGCTATTATTTGCTCTGTCTTTAATTTTTCATCAGTCTCATCAGAAGTATAGCAATTAGTCTTTTCCAAGAGCCAATTTTGACTGGATCTTCTCTTGTGTTATTTTGCATTTAATTAATTTCTGCTTTTATTTTGATCATTTATTATCCTCTACTTTCTTTGGGTTTTTCTTAACTTCATAAAATGTTGCTTATCTAGTCAATCTTCATTCTTGTACAAAGTATGTATATTTGGATATACATTTAGCTTTTAAGTTGTGCTTTTGCTACATCCAATGGGTTTTATTATGTTTTTGATTATAGTTAGTTTATAATATTTTCTAATTTCCATTGGTTATTTAAAGGTTTCTTAACGTTTAGTTTCGCCCTTTTTTCCTCCTTCCCTCCATTTCTTTCTTTTTCTGTTTCCTCTTCATGCCTGCCTGGCTTTATTCACTTTTCCTTTCCTTTCACTTTCACTTATTTCTAGGTTAATTGTCAGTTTATGGGCTCCATATGAATGACTTCCGTCCTTTGAAATCTCATGATACCTGCTTTATGAAGTGGTAGATGAAGTGTGTCAAATGTTTCATGTGTGTGTCAAAGAAAAGGTACTGTACATTTCTGGAGGACCTTTTCTGTTGCTCAGATGTGGCCTCACTCTCTCCAAGCCCAACTTTAAGTGAAATCATTACCCTTCCCTCCTGGTGGTAAAAGTCTCCCTGGTGGTGTGGGAGATGATTCCCAGGGGTGAGTGCAGTCCTGGAACCATGGGATCAACAAGGCCCTTCTGCCCAAAAGGGGAAAAGAAGTGTAACTAATGAAGTATCAATGGGTGAGAGAGTTCAAATAGAGTCTAGAGGCTTCTCTGGAGGTCACTCTAACACATGCTTCAGTTAGACATTGATAACTATCAAAACTTGTCAACCCCCAACCAAAACTATTCCAGCCAATCATAAAGAACATCTAGGGCAATATATAAGATTCTACAAAGGTTCCATACACTAGGGTAACTTTCCAGAAACCTACAACTTCCAGATGGGTCCCTGGACCAGATAAGTCCTGAAACCTAGAGGGCCCAGCCTCTCCAGAGCATCAAAATAGTTCTTTCTCCCTACCCCATATTATTGACAGCCCCTTCCCACGTGAAAAAATTAGAGGGGTCATAGCCTAAATAACCTTAAAGAGTGGAATAGAAAGATCAAAGATGATGGTAGAGTTATTCAGAGATGGTAGGGGTTAACAAACAAATATGATTGCTGAATTATTAAATTGATATTTCTTTTTGTCTCCAGTATCTTAGAGCAGCTAGAAGTAAAAACCTAAAATTGTGGAATTGTAACCTTCACCAAACTCTGAAATCTGTTCTACAACTAATTATTGTGCTGTGCTCTGAAATTTATTGCTTTTTTGTACATATGTTATTTTTCACAAAAAAGAAAAGTTGACTGTGATGATTAAAGAAAATATTTATTTCCTCTAGCCTCCAAATGCTCTGGAGCAGCTAGAAGGAAAACTCTGAGATAATGATATGGTAGCCCATGACAAACTCTGGGATCTGTCCTGTAACTACTTGTTGAAGAGTGCTTTGAAAACTATTGCTTTTTTCTTTCTTTGCTTTGTGTGTATATTATACAATAAAAAAAAGATTAAAAAATGTATGAATCAAATGGTAAATTTAATTTTACTCATTTACTATTTGGTGATTAATGAAGTAAACATAGATCTAATAAAAAAGTGTACTGTAGTTATTATGTACAGTCTTCTGGATTATTCCATTCGATCCAAGGTATTAATCATGTTGCATAAAATTTATTCATTTTAACTAATATTTTTGTCTACTTGTTTTATTAATTACCAAGAAATATTGAAATAATGAACTTGAAAATCTATTTTTGTGAATTTCTCCATTTTTCCATACCAATATTTTGTTTTCTATACAACTCAAAAATCTTCATTGATACGTCTTACTGGTGAACTGAAACTTTTATCATTAATTTTAGTTTCCTAGGCTGCTGAAGGAGATACCATGAAATTGATTGGCTTTAGACAATAGGAATTTATTAGTTTAGAGGACATGAGAATGTCCACAACAAGGCATCAAGGCTATACTTTCTTCCCAAAGACCAGTGACATTTTGATCCTCTACCACATTTGTGAGGTACATGGTGGCATCTGCCGGTCTCTGCCTTCCCTTTTGGGTTTCATTTGCAGCTTCTTGCTTCCATGGCTTTCTGTCTAAATTTCATTCTCTTATAAAGGACTCTAGAAGAGTTTGATACCCATCACAATTGAGGTGGGTCACATCTTAACTAAAATAGCCTCATCAATAACCTCATCAGTAGGTATCAGTGGTGTGGTACACATTCATGGGAATGGAATTGGGTAAATAGTTTCAAACCACTACTGAAATGTTCATTGTCTATCCTTCTTAATGCTCATTGCCTTAAATATTTTGCCTGATATTAACATAGATATATCTACTTTCTTTGTTTAGTATTAGCATTGTCTCTTATCTTTCAGTTTCACGTTCAACTTTTCTCCATTTTTATGATTTAGATGTATTTCATAAGCAACATATAATGGGATTTTTTATTCAATCTGTCTTTTAAATGGCTTGTTTATTTGGTTAACATAACTGATAAATTTCTGTTTATGTTTATCTTATTTTGTTTTCCAATTTTTGTTTCTATAGTTTCTTTTTCTTTCCTTTCTTGGTCTATTTTCTGATTTTCCCCCTTTTTCTTTTATTCCAAGCCATCTTAAGGCATCCGTTACATTCCTGCCTTGCCCTGGGGTGCTGAGCCAAAGTTTATCTTGATAATAGTGATTCTCAACTGGAGGAGATTTTGACTCCTCGTGCACATTTGGCAATGTCTGAAGACAGCTTATTTTTCACAACTGAGGTAATTCTATTGGTACTTAGTGGTTAGAGATCAGGGATATTGTTACATTCTGTAATGCATAGGACAACCTTCTAAAGTCGAGACCCTGTTCTGTAAGTATAGGATTGTGGGTATCTGTTTTACAGAGGATCTGTTAAATTCCCCATTCTGTGCATCCACATAATCTTGTTTTATCATGAAAAGGCTGACAGAACATCCCCAAATTTAAGTGGATTAGCGAATGTCCAAGGTACAAGCAATTTTAAATACTACATACATTTTAATAAATTTTTCTTTAGAATTTGGTTTCCCAATTCCTAACAATTTTGTCAATCTCTACTACTTTTTAAAAATAGATTTCAGGTTATATTATCCAGAAAAACTATGGCACTGTTACAAAACCTAAGCGTAACAATAAATCCTTAATGTAAAATATCCAACTTTTCACATTTCCAACTGCCTCATAAATGTCTTTTGTTAATATAGATTTGAATAAGGATTTCAAATAAGATATACAAGTTGCATTTGGTTCTTCCTCCACCCTTTTTTCACCTTGAAATTTACTTAAGAAACCAGATTGTTAGTACTCCATTTTCCCAGTCTGGATTTTGATAATTATGTTCCTATAGTATTATCATGTCATTATACCCATGGCATTTCTTTCAAATTAGCAATATGCTCTAGATTTAGTCAGATTCAAATTTGATTATTTGTTTCTGTTGACTGCAAGTTTTTTTATTAGGTCAAAGCAATTCTCATACAGAAAGTCAACATGGCTTTCCTACCAAAACTTGCAAGTCAACAAAAACATGATTGCCCCATATTTGTCCATACTGCTGGACCAGGATGGTTTGAATATGGGTATTTCATTAGAATCCCTAATTTGGTAGCATGGGGGGCTATTGCCATGTAATTTAAGAGGACACTTTCAGATTCCTTCGTATCCCATTATACGTCTCTACTATTGATCTTTGCCATTTCTGTTGCAACCAGTTCTCCAGGGCATGCATCATGTTACATACACATATACAGCTCTCCTTAGTTGCCTCTCTGCTCTTACTGCATTCTGAACACCAAAATGTTTTTGATTCTGATCTACCCAACCCATATCTTCAGCAAGGCATTTCCTTACTCCAATTCTCCAGCTGTTTTTCTCTTAGGTTCCTGATTTTTTTAAAGTTTTGTTTTTAGTGAATATCATGTACTAGTTGGAGGGCAAACAAGTTTTCTAAGTCTACTGAATCCAACAAAGAAAGTCAGGTCTGTGTACATCATCATCATAAGGAAAACAATGGAAATAAACACTTTGGATGGCATTGACCCTTTGCATTACCTATCATTATGATATTATTTCAACTCCTCCTCCTAAACTCCACTTCCCTCTTCTACCTCTATTTATAATTTTTCCCTACATCCATATTTGATATCTCTTCCAAGTTGACAGATGTAAAAATCTACCTGTCCCCTTGTTTCTAACCTTATCTAAATGTGTAAAGTTCCTTCTCAATGAACTACATCACAAATATTGGAATGCTGGGTATTTATATCCTTGAAATGTAGTGAGAAAAATTACTGAATCACTGAATGCGTAGCTAGAAGGAACAAGTGTACAAAGAGTTAATAAATGGGACTTGAATTTCAATTTTAATAAGTTCTATACAATAAAAGTAGAAAAGTTTAGAAATCAGAAGGCATTCAAACTATACAGTTTTCTTACAAACTAGTGTCAACATAGGATTCTAGGAAGACAATTTTTATCACAGAACTCTTAGGGCCTAAGGACCTATAGTCTGTCATAGCACACAGGTTTCACAGCCTGCTTCATAGTGATCTTAAAATTACTAGCCAGAAAGAAAAGTACTAGCGTGACTGTTCTGGCTAAATTGACTCCACATCATAATTAATTCCCATTCTAGCATTCTCAGAAGAAAGCCCTAACTATGGTACAGGGAAAAAGACAGCCACATCTGAACGATTTATTTCTTGATCCGTTCTGAACTCTCTCATATCAAGTGCTTGCTAGTTCCCTTTCAAACACATAAGACTTGTTGAGGTAGAAGTATTTCAGCTTTACTGCCATTCTCTGAAGCATTTCTTTTTGATGAGATGTCCCTACTCCACTCCTCTAGTAGGAAAAGTTATTTCTCTTTTCCCCTCTGATCTTTCCTCTGTCCTTTTGGAATGGATCTTCTGGTAGAGATTAAAGGAATTGTGTGGCAGGGTGAGAGTCAACTTGCTCAGATTCTTAACATTTCTGAGGAGAAAAGATGAGGGGCTATGGAATCTTTCTGGGAATTTTGTTCAGTAGCCATGTAGGAAGACTTCAGGTTCAAGGTTGGCCAATAGAGAGTTTGTCACATCTTCAAAGTCCTCCTGAGCTTTGGGTCAGATTGGGAAGTTGATGTTCAAGGCCCTTAAATTCCTACAAGGTAGTATAGAAATCCAAATTGCTTTGGACCAATTTCATACTGGTTTTCTCTTCTTCAGACAGGAGGTATGCAATGTCTGGTTGCAACTTTTTTTCTGATGTTAGTTGATGTTCATAATCAATGCCCAGATCTATTAATTTAAATAGGGTTGCAAAATAGTGATATTTTATCATTTAAAAAAATTATTTTATTCTCACCATATAGTCCATTCACCATGTACAATCAATGGTTCTCAGTGTTAATCAGAGTTGTGCATGCATTACCCCAATCGATTTTAGAATATCTCATTACTCCATGAAGAAAACCCCATACTCTGCATGCCCCCCCATTATTGCCACTTAGCACTGATGCAGTAACTTTGTAACAGTCGATGTAGGAATATTAAAATATTACTAACAAGTGCCATAGTTTGCATTAGGTCTATTATTTTTTCCCCATATGCCACCCTATTATCAACACTTTGTAACAATGACATGTGTTTTTCCAGTTTATGTAAGTTCAGTCTTCTATTTGTACTATTAACCACATTCATTGTCCTCAACAGGATTCACTGTTTCAGTCCCATGTTTCATCCTGTAGCTTCCTCTCTAGTGACATATCCAACACATACCTTCCCATTTCAACCATAATCACACAAAAGCATTGTTAATTACACTCATGATAATGTGTTACCATCACCTTTATTCATTTCCATTTACAATTAATCTTATTAAAAATTCTGCACAAATTAGGCATCACCTCCCCATTCACTATGCCATCTTATCTCCTGATTACCTATATTCTAGATACTAATTCTGTGAATTTGCTCATTATAATGAGTTCATACTACTAAGGTCATAAATTATTTGTCTGTGTGTCTGGCCTATTTCACTCAACATATCCTCAAGGCTCATCAATGTTGTCACATACCTAAGCATTTCATTTCTCCTTGCAGATGAATATTCCATTGCATGTATATAACACATTTTCTTCATCCACTTATCTGTGGCTGGACACTTGAGTTGTCTCTATCTTTTGGCAATTGTGAATAATGCTGCTATGAACAATGGAGAGCAAGCATCTGTTTCCATCCTTGCTTTCAGTTCTTCTTTGTATACACCTAACAATAGGTTTGCCAGATCATACAGCAGCTCCATACTTAGCTTCCTGAGGAACCACTGTCTTCCAGAGCAGTCATACCATTTTACATTCCCACCAGCAGTGAAAAAGTGTTCCAATTTATCAACCTTGCTGTCACTTCTAGTTTTGTTTGTTTAATAGTGGCCATTGTAGTAGATGGTTTTTATCTGTATGTTATCTCATTGTGGTTTTGATCTGTATTTCCCCAATAGCATGTGACATTAAGCATCTTTTCATGTGCTTCTTAGCCATTTGTATTTCCTCTTTGGAAAAGTGTCTATTCAAGTCTTGTAACCATTCTGAAATTGTGTTGTCTTTTTATTGTTGAGTTGTAGGACTTCTTTATATATTCTGGATATTAAACCCTTATTGGATATGTGGTTTACAAATATTTTCTCCTATTAAGATGGCTGCCTTTTCACCTTCTTTATAAAATCCTTTGATGCCAATGGTATACACAATTTTGAGGAAGTCTCATTTATCTATTTTTGTTGTCGTTGCATGTGCTTTGGATATAAAGTTGAAGAAACCAATGCCCACCACAATACCTTTAAGATCTTTTCCTGCATTTTCTAGAGGTTTCATGGACTTGGCTCTAATATTTAGGTCTTTGATCCATTTTGTTAATTTTGTATAAGGTGTGAGTTAGGGGTCTTCTTTCATCCTTTTGGCTATGGATATCCAGATCTCCCATCACCATTTATTGAAAAGATTGTTGTGTCCCAGTTGAGGACTCGGCAACCTTCTCAAAAATCAATTCCATAAATATGAGGGTCTATTTTTGAAATCTCAATTCAATTCCATTGATCAGTATGTCTGTCTTCATGGCAGTACCATGCTGTTTTGATTCCTGTAGCTTTTTAATATGCTTTAAAGTCAGGGAGTGTGAGAGCTCCAACTTCATTCTTCATTCTTCTCTGAGATATTTTTGGCTATTTGGCATTTCCATTTCTGGAAAGTAGACTGCTGGAATTTTGGTATTGTATGGAATCTGTAGATCAATTTGGGTAAAATCAACATCTTAATGATATCTAGTCTTGCATTTTCATGATATCTAGTCTTTCTATCCATGAACATGGAATGTCCTTCCATTTATTTTTCGCAGATTTTTTTATAGAAATGTTTTGTAGTTTTCTCAGGTCAGGTCCTTTAAATCCTTGGTAAAATTAATTTGTAGATACTTGATTCTTTTAGCTGCCATTGTAAATGGAATTATTTTCTTGATGTCCTTCTCAGACTGCTGATACTAAAGGGAGTTCTGCAAGCTGAAAGGAAAAGAGAGAGAGATTTGGAGGACAGGGTAGAAATGAAGAATAAGAGTAATCACTAAGGGTAATTAAAAAGGTAAAAGAGTGACAGAAACAAGATATGACATATAAAACCCAAAGCATAAAACGGTTCAAGTAAATGCTGCCTTTACATTAATAGTTCCTGATTAGCTGGAACAGTATTATAAACAGAAGTTTCCTCTCATAACTTTTTCTGTACCTTTAAAATTACAAAGGTAGGATATTTTTTCATTTGCTTGCCTAATTCACTAGCATACTCCACCAGTAACAAAAAAGATTTTTTTCTTTTGATTTAATTAAGAAATTATGGGACTTACACACATTTGATGTTTTGCAGTCCAATGTATTTGTAATCATTATCGATGTTCAAAATACACAGTGGGTACATCTTCAAGAAGGCTTTTATATATTTTTAGTAGTACAAGTTTTTGATAGCTTCCTTTCTATCTGGTACGAAATGATGTCCCAGGCTCATCTTGTACATTCTTTGTCTGAAACCTGGCGTTCATTGTTTTTCCAATAGTAGCTGATTGATTCCTTTTAATGAGAAATGGTATACGAAAGCCATAAACTGTATGCTCAGTATTGTGTTGAGTGCTATTAGGTAAGTCATTTTTTCTAGGCCTTTATGTGAGCAGAGCTGAGAAATATTTAATGTTTTAAAAAGATAACTGTAGCATAAGTTCATACAAATACTTCCAATTCAAATTTACATCTATTGGTTTTTATTTAACCCTTAAAAAAACTTACATGTGTACCCATTTTCTCTCAGTTAGCACTGACACTGGGAATGACAATCTATTTATCCCCACATTATACAAACAACACTCTAAGAAAAGATCATCAACATGTATATAATTATTTAAAAGAATTTGAAATAATGTTTTGGTAGGTTTTTGTTTGTTTCTTGGTAGTCTTTAACGCACAGTTAAAATACTATTTGAAAATTATTTGAGATCATTCCCTTTAATGGTTATGCCACCAGTTGTAAGGCCGGTTCTATTTTTCCTTTACATTTTTGATTTTTAAGCAAAGTTATTTTTTTTGTATTTAATTTTTATAATTAAAATATTTATATAACATATTTACATATGTCCAAAGTTAAAACTATAAAACATTACATTCAAAGAAATCTGACTTCTATGCTGTCCCCTCCACCTATTTCTTCCCCATCTTGTACCTAGGTATTTTCTCTTGTCCCTTTCAAAAATGAAAACATCCAATGCTATTGTCAACAGTAGTGATAGTAGGTATGCATCCATCATGTGGCTGCATATTAATATGACATTAATATTCCTGCTTCTGATAATACTCCTGCTTCTGAGTTTCATTATTAAATACAATGCTTGCTGTAAGTTTTGTGGGTACAGGCTTTTCCATTGTTACCTATGATCTTTTTCTGCAGTGTGAAGCTCTTTGGGCTTCACAAATTCTGATTGTTTGCTTAAGGCTTTAGCACCTCTGTAGTATTTTGGTGTAGCATGGATTTTTTTTTATGAGGTATGAAATGTAAATCTCTATCATTTTCTGATGTTCAATGCATTCAAATTGTTATTGTCTAATGAGACAAATATTATGACTGAAAAGATTCCTTATTCAATACACAGGTTTCTCACCTGTAACTGTCCCCATGTATAAAATAAGGGTTGAAATTTGAGAGGCTTTTCCATATACATTACACTATGGTTTCTCATCTGCATGACGTTTCAAATGTGCAGTAAGAGAAGCTTTTTGAGTAAAAGCTTTCCCACATTCATTACATTTAAATGGCTTTTCACCTCTGTGACTTCTTTTATGTGTCATAAGTGCTGAGCTTTGACAGAAGGTTTTCCCACATTCATTACATTCATAGGGTTTCTCCCCTGTGTGACTCCTTATATGAATAGAAAGGGATGAAATTCGAGAAAAGGCTTTCCCACATTCATTACATTCATAAGGTTTTTCTCCAGTATGAATTTTCAGATGCTCAGTGAGGTTTTTCTTATATCTGAATGCTTTTTCACAATTAGAACACTCATAAGGTTTCTCTGCAGAATGCATTTTTTCGTGCTCAGTGAGACCTGATTTATTATTAAATGTTTTTCCACAATGCTTGCATGTATAAGGTTTTTCTCCAGTATGAACTCTTTGGTGTATGATAAGGCTTGATACCTGAATAAAAGATTTTCCACAATCATTACATTCATAAGGTTTTTCACCTGTATGATATCTCTCATGGACAATAAGAGATCCTTTTTGAGAAAAAGCCTTCCCACATTCATTACATTCATAAGGTTTTTCACCTGTATGATTTCTCCTATGTGAAGTAAATGTTGAGTGCTGAGAGAAAGCTTTTCCGCATATATTACATTTATAGGGTTTCTCCCCTGTGTGACTTCTTATGTGTGCAGTGATAGATGAAAACCGAGAGAAGGCTTTTCCACATTCTTTACATTCATATGGTTTCTCTCCAGTATGAACTTTCAAATGCACAATGAGGTTTTTCTTGTATCTGTATGCTTTTTCACAATTAGGACATCCATAAGGTTTCTGCCCAGTATGAATATTCTCATGCTCAATGAGATTATATTTGCGGCGGAAGGCTTTCCCACATTCCTTACATGCATAGGGTTTTTCTCCTGTGTGAGTTCTATGATGTCTAATGAGGTTGTGCATTTGAATGAAGGCTTTTCCACATTCATTACATACATAAGGCTTCTTTCCTGCATGAATTTTCTTATGTGAATTAAGGCATGTCTTCCGGATAAAGGCTTTTCCACATTCATAACATTCATAAAGTTTCTCTGCACTATGAATTCTCAAATGTCTGATGAGGTCCAACTCCTGAATGAAGCCTTTTCTACACTGAGTACACTTAAAGGGAGCTACTACCATAGAGGATGAGCTTGGGTAACATTTCCAAGACTTATTATATTCATGATGTTTCTTCTCCTGGCCCCTATCATGATTAAGTAGGTCTAAATTATGTTTCATACTCTTTCCAAAATAGTCACATTTATAGAGGCATTTCCTGGTAAAAGTAATTTCTGAGTTCAGAGAAGATATTCTTCCAACTTTTTCAAATTCACTCCCTTTTTCCTCAGGCAAGGCTTTCTCAAGCATTACTGCAACTCTTTTCACAAATCCTTGTTGTTCTCTCTCCATCGCTTTACCAGTTTCCCAGTCTTTTTCTAAAAAGAAATGAAAAATAAACATTTCTAGCATTATACTAGTAATAAAATTTTAGAAATAAGCTAATGTGGATCAATTCTTTGGTTTTAGGAAACCAATATGAAAGGAATCCCAAGTGCAAATTTAGTTGAGATTGCCTGGTTTTCAGTAGTAAAAGCCATAAGAAAATTTAAGAGTAGAAAACCTAACATTTATAAATCAAAAGGATCTTTGAATGCTTTTGATGTGACTGCATACTGGAGAAATCAAGGAAATGAGCAGATCAAAAAAACAGATATAAGAATAAGAGCTAAAATTATACATAATCAGAAGAATCCATCCAGGATGACTGCAAAGAGTAGAATGATCAGATGATTCATTAAAAAACAAATCATGCAATAAACATAACAAATTGAACAACATGCACTGTTTTCCTCAAACACCCAAAAATTTTATTAAAATAAGAGAAGAGATAAGAAGGTTATAGAACAACAAGGGCAAAGATAACTGCTGAAAGCACAGAAATACATGACCTTTTTCATATTTTTGGAGCCTGGAAAATTGAAGGAGGACTCTCTATGGACAGAAAAGCTGAGAGAGGATTTAAATGAAAGTACTTTTAAGGAAAAATGTCAAAACACTGACTTGTGGCACAAAAGTAAGAAGGCCTCAGGAATGGGTAGAACAAAGTACCTCAAAAGGTGAAAGATGAAGGTATTCCGAAAAATTGTACATGAAGCAGTTACATCATTCACCTAACAGAGCCCACAGTTACTAACATTCCACACTAGGAAATGGAAGTTACATTTCATGGGGAAAATGAAGGTTTCAGGTAAAGCCTCTGTTTCAGGTAAAGCCTCTAAGAAAGAAAGAAAACAGAAAGATTAAGTAAAAATTTACATAATGAATGGTGAGACTCCTCAGTCCTCTAGTCCTTCTTGTCACCCCTCACAATACTAACACTCAGAAATGTCCCTATGTATTAAAGATGGGAGAACTCTTCAGAATAAATTGAATAGATTCAGATAAAATGACACAGATGTACTGATACTTGCAAACTCCTTCAACCCTACCTGAAAATGCCAGTTCCTACCCACTTACACCAGGCCCATTAGTTGATATGCGTCTTACCCAGACACACAGCTCAAATCACATCTTTGAGTGTCATACTTACAGATAAATGAACAGGCAAGGATTACCAAACATTTGGGAGAAATCTCTAAATTGCCAATAACAAAAAAAGAAATGAGAGTTGGGTAAGGAAATCAGAAAACTGTCCAAAGCAAAGAAAAAAAGAGAGCTTAAAAAACAGAGTAAACAATGAAAATGAGATCAGTAAGATGTAGGAAGCTCAAAAATCCCATCCTATTCCAGAAACACTGAAATCAAGCAGAAACTGTCAGAATTCTGGAAAACAATAAAAGATTTTATAGCAAGCAAGCAAATATCAAACAAAAAAACTGGCAACCTGTAGAAGAGCAGAAAAATCAATTGATGCTTTTACTACCTTTTATGCCAACCCTGTGATGCAGTCTATTAAGATGACAACCAATGCACCTATGCACCCAGTACAGGTCATTTGTCCCTACTTCCAGAGTGAGCAAAGTGTACCTTATCACAAATTAGAGTATATCTTACAACCTTTCTGATGCTTAACTTGGACTTGCGTATCACAGAACTCATGCAGTGTGGAAAAGTGGCAGGTATGGCTGTGAAAACATGTAAAGGAAGGCTCAAACTCCACCTACCTATGTTGAATAATTACAGTTGAGTCATCTGATAGAGTACATAGCACCCAGCCAGAAAGGCTTTGGAGAGTTTCTTTGGAAAGGGGGCCAATTAGGTGTGCATGTGTATATAAGGAAAATTTAGAAAGTCACAAGCATGCTGTAGGCAAGATAAATTGCCAGAAGAGACTAGAAGACCCTAAGATTTCACTGCGGGTTTATCACTAAGCTCAGTGCAAGACTGGCTAAACCCTCAAGGAAAGCGCAAGAATTCAGCCAGTCTGCCAAGAATTAGAAGTGCTTTGCTTTGTGAACTGAGTTGAGTAAATGCAGTGTTTTCATATGTGACAGAAGTCATTAAAGGTTTTGAACTTCATATAGAACCTAAATGTCAAAGATAGATTTAGAAAGACTATAGATCTCTGAAAGATTGAATGCATGAGGATGTGAAGATGACAGTGAAAGTAAAAGAGAAAATACCCATGAAAAAAAGTTGCAATGGAAGTGAGATTTGGCATTCAGAATATAAGAAGAATAATAGGTAATTCTTTAAATTTGAGTAAAAAGAGAGAACTGATATATAATAAATATCTATATATCTTGGGAATGGTCTTCCATGTGACAGTTAATATAAAGAAAATCACAACCTTTAAGAAAATCACCTTAAAAATATTTCAGAGGTGCTGTGGTGGCTTAGCACTACATATTCATTATTGTGGGTATGAAACTGTATCACTTAAAGTGTGGCCCAGCAAAATCCTATTACTGGAGGCTTTTTAAGCAGAATGAAATTCAGGACACAAAGAGAAAACTACAGGAAGCAACCAGAAAGTGGAAGTCAATGAAACTTGGAAGAGAAAGAAGAGACCAAGAGAGGCAGCCATGTGCACTGCCATGTGACAGAAAGGTCAAAGCCCAAGGATTATTGGCAGCCAACATGAGAATGCCACAGTCTTCTAAAAGAAAGCATGGCCTTGACAGCATCTGAATTTTCGAATTCTCCTAGTCTCAAAACCACGAGGCAGTAAATTTTCATTGTTTAAGCCAACCCACTGTGTGATATTTACTTTAGCAGCAAGGAACCTAAAACATGCACCATCCTCTGAGAACATGTGACTTTGCACAAGTCACACATGCCTTGCTTACTCACCTGAACATCGTCTTAATATCTCTTCTTTAACAACATATGGCTGTTCTTCCTGCTCTAACTTGAAAATGACATCTGGCTTGATGAGTTGATAGCCTGTTTATCCAAGAAAATATGACACAGATATTAATGATGGGGAAAAAGAACTATCATAGAATTTAGGTTGAGTATGGGGAATTTCAGGACTTTGAGTAAAGAGTCAGGTTTGACTTCTGGGCATGCAAAATGAAGTTTTCTTCAAAGTGCAACAATGGTAGAAGCATGTAACATCATATGAACAAAGGAAATAAGAACCTTTAAATCCCTCAAGACTGTATTCGCTATTATAATTTAAGGACCTCTCACATTTCAGAAATGCAGAATTTGATTTTCACAGAGATTATCCTTACCCACTGTTAACAGGTTGTTATAGTTCTCCAGCATCACATCCCTGTACAAATTCCTCTGAGCAGGTTTCAATTGTTGCCATTCTTCCTCAGCAAACTCAATAGCCACATCCTTAAATGTTATTTTCGCCTGTAATGACACATTCTTAATCAATTTAAGAGTGGTACTTTTAAGGATGACAGCTTCTGAAAGTATTCAGGGCCAGGGTTCATAAAATGGTATATAGTAAGTGCCTAAGTATCTAATTTTACTTTATATTCTAAGAGAGATTAAGTCATACGAGAATACTTTCTCAGTGCCAGTTTATCCATTGCTTCAGCCAATTTATATGTCTATCATCTGCTCTATGTGAAAGAGGAGATGTTATATTGGGAAATGATGGTGTAGAATAGATAGCAATAGGAGTTTATAGCAATTGGTACTGGAGGCAGAAGGAAGTAGAGGAGAGACAGAGTTAGAGTTTGGACATGCAAAATTCAAGGTTTATGGAAAATCAGGGAAAGATATCCAGTAGACTCTTAGATATGTTCATAGAAAGCTAAAGTAGGGACTCAAATGGAAATGAGTCTAACAATCTTACCACTATAACTAGTAGCTGAAGCCACTGTAGTAAGATGTGATAACTGAAATATGCAAAATGGGATGAGAAGGGAGGTCATAAGCAGAATTGTAGGGACAATCACCACTTAAGAAACAGGCAAAGAAAAAGTATTCATTAATGGGAAACAGTTTTTAAGTAGTCAGAGGATTTTAATTAGCATCATAAAAAACAATATGATGAAGCCAAGGATAAAATTTCCGATTTTTAAAAAGAACTGTGTAATAAAGAAAAAATCTTAACTTCCCTCATAAAACAAAATGAACAAACCAAAAAAAAAAAAGATAAATACGAAAAAGACATGGAAACAGGAAAAAATGTGACTTGCAAAGGGAAGAAGAAAGCAAGGCAATCACATAAACCATACCTTGTAGACTTTCTTGCATAATTAACAGAAAACCAGATGACATAAAAGAAAAAGTCATATGTACTGTTAAGAAAGAAATGAGGCAAATATTAAATGAACACTTTGATGGTTTGAGGGATTTATGAACTCAAGAAAAGTGTGTTCTTAAACCTTTCCTTTGAGTACAGACATATGCTGGGTTTGAATTTTTGATCAGGTTATTTCAACTGAGATGTGCATCATGTCATTCAAGGTGGGTTTTATTCCTCTTACTGTGGTCCTTTATAAGAGGACAAAAATATTTACAGAAGCAAAACAAGAGAAACACCCAGAGAAGTTTACAGAAAAAGCCATAGATGGAAAAGTCAAAAACTGAAGAAACAAAACCTGGGAGGGAAGGACAAGCAGACATCACCATGTGTCTCTCTGTCTGAGAAGCCCAGACTCATTGCTCACAGGTCTTCAGAGAAAGTATTGTTCTATTGATATCTTAAGCTAATTTTTTTAGTTTGTGTTTTAGTTTGTTAAAACTGCAAGAATGCAATATACCAGAAAAGGAATGGCTTTTAAAAAGGAAACTTACTAAGTTACAAGTTTACAGTTCTAAGGCTATAATAATGTCCAAACCAAGGCATCACAGAAAGATACCTTGGTTCAAGAAAGGTTGATGGGAATAGAACACTGCTGTCAGGTCGGAAGGAACATGGCTGACATCTGATTTTTGGCTCCCTGTTTCAAAGGACTTCACCGGGGGCATTTTCCTTCTGCATCTCCAAAAGTCTCTGGATGTGTGGGATCTGTCAGCACCAAAGCTTTCTCTAAAATGGTTCCCTGTTAACTCCAGTAAGCAAACCCAACTTGAATGTATGGAAATGCATCTTTGTGGAAATCACCTAATCAAAAATTAGGTGACAATTGGGTGGGTCACATCTCATGGAAACCAAAAAGACAGCATCCAGCCATCTTGAATGAGGATTAAACAATGTGGCTTTTCTGAGGTACACCACAGTTTTAAACCAGCATAGTTTGCTAAAGTTGCCAGAATGCAATATACATGTTCTAGTTTGCAAGCTATCAGAATACCATATACCAGAACTGGAACTGCTTTTAAAAAGAGAAATTCAATATGTTACAAGTTTACAGTTCTAAGGCCATGAAAATGTCCCAATTAAAGCATGTCTATAAAAATGTCCAAATTAAGGTACCAACAAGAGATTATCTTCACTCAAGAAAGGCCAATGAACTCAATCAACTTGAAAAGCACACAGCGAACATGACAATATCTGCTAGCTTTCTCTCCAAGCTTCTTGTATCATGAAGCTCCCCCAGGGGCATATCCCTTCTTCATCTCCAAAGGTCTCTGGTTACGTGGGCTCTCCTGGTTCTTGTGGCTCTCTCTGAAATGTTTTCTCTTTTAAAGGACTTCAGTAAACTAATCAAGACCCACCTGGAATGAGTGGGGCCACATCTCCATGGAGATAACGTAATCAAATATCCAACCTACAGTACTGAATAGGGAATAAAAGAAAGGCTGCCTCCACAAGATGGATCAGGATTAAAACCTGGCTTTCCTCAGGCACATAATCTTTTCAAATTGGCAAAACACCAAAAATGGATCAGCTGTTATAAAGAAGATTTTCTAGGTTGCAAGTTTACAATACTAAGGCTTAAAAATGTCTAAACTAAGGCATCTAGAGAAAGATACCTTGACGCCAAATGAAGGCTGAATGGCATCTGGGATTTTTCTGTTAGCTGGGAAGGCACATCGCTGGTGTCATTTACATTGTTTTGTGCTTCTGGTTCCAGTGGCTTCCTTTCCAAGCATCTGTGGGCCCTCATTTAGCTTTTCCGTGACAGCTTTCTCCAGGTTCTGGCTTGCTTAGCATCTTATGGGAAGGCATATGGGGACACTGCTGTTCTCCAAAATGTTTCCTCTATTAAAGGATTTCAGTAAACTAATTAAGACCCACCTTATATGGATGAAATAACATCTCTACCTAATCAAAATGTCCCACCCACAATAGGGCGCCATATCTCTCCATGGACATAACCTAATCAAAAGGTCACATCCACAACTGAGTATGTCACATCCTCATAGAAACAACCTAATCAAGAGGTTCTACCCTATAATATTGGATTAGGATTAAAAGAACATGGTTTTTCTAGGATACATAATAGTTTCAAACCTGCACACTAAAAAAAAAACCCAATGCTAAAAGCCAGTCCATTTCTGGTATATTGCATTTTGTCAGCTTTGCCAAAGCAAAACAAACAATATTAAATGTATTAATTGTATTAAGTATCAATCATTGCTCTCAGAATCCAACATCATTTAAAAAAATTCCCATCTGAGGATTTAGCCTCATTCTAAGGTAAGAAAACTAAGGCATTAACAGTTTCATTTACACAGCTAGAAGCTGACAGAGCCAGTATGGAAACGTACATATTCTTAAGTCTCTGCTCTTGAATTCTCCATTATAAGAAGTAGCTAATGGAAACATAGACAAAAAAAAAAAAAGAGAGAAAGTTTCTGTTTGTTTTCTCTCCAAGATGTATACAATAAAGTAAAAAAGAAAAAATTATTTAGAAGATAGTGGAGTAGGGAGCTTCAGAATTCAGACAAAACAACTATTAATCAGTCAGGAACTGTCTAAGACAACTACTTTCAAATGCTGGAGGCCAGGCAATCATTGCATCTAGGGAACAGTAGGAGGAAGAGCCTGATAAATTATGGAAAAGAATTGTAAACTGCTTTCTCCATGAGGCAGCTAACAGTGCCCAACCTATTCATGGTCTTGCACTAGATAGCTCACTGGTGACAGAAAAGGAAATAAAAATCCTCTTCCCCAAGAACATGGGTCGGCACGGGCAATCGCTGATCACAGCTTTGAGTTGCCAAATTTGTGCTGCTAGGTCACAGCTCTGAGGATAGCCACTGTTTCAGCATGCCCCAAAGGGGAGCAGCAGTGGTGGACATTTAAGGATACTGTGAATCTGCAGAGTTTGGGATGGGTATACAGTTACCTGATGGGCTGCATTTGCTAGGCAGTACACAAAAGCTCAGATTTGGGGAGACTTCGGAGAAGCTCTTGATATCCTTCTTGATCCCCTCCCTAGGACATGTTTGACTGGTATGCAGCCCATTTGTGGGCCCTGTTTTGATTGAGAGAGACTGACTCAGGAAAGTCCTCTTCAGGGTGACCCTACTCCCAGAATGTATCCCCTAGGAAAAAGCAGCCTGAGATAACTAAAGGAGCAAAAAAATATATAGCAGTGGACAGTCTAAACCAAAGGCCTGCTGGCATAAAAAACCCAGGAGAGGGCGGTCTGTCTCCTAGGAAGAAGATGGGACAACCAAACTCCTGTAAACAGGGGCACCCCAAAAGAATAAAAAGCAAAATCTCAAAATAAGAAAGAGGCCCACAGAGAAAGGGAAAACACTGCAAACTGCATTCATCTAGGACACACCATTCAGATAAGAGGGTTGAGGCTCAAAAATATGTCTGTCTTATCATCAGTTGGTTACAGAACCAGAAATGGACACTCTCAAGAGTAAACCACAGAGTTAATCTTTGAAAATATTAAAATGTACAGTGTCAGGTGGGCCACGGTGGCTCAGCAGGCAAGAATGCTTGCCTGCCATGCCAGAGGACCTGGGTTTCATTCCCGGTGCCTGCCCATGTAAAAAAAAAAAAAAAAAAAAAAAGTACAGTGTGGAAGAAATGAGTAAAAAACAGAAACAGGCCCACAATAAATGAACAGAAAAAAAAAAAAAAAACTGCCCAGGAGAGTTTCAAGAGCAGACTATTGCTGGCAGAAGAATCAGTGAACCTGAAAACAAGAAACTTAAAATAAGGCAGGGTGAGGAGAAGAAAAAAGAAAAAGAAAAGCAAACATAGCTTAAGCTAGCCATGGGACGCTACCAAGCGCACCAGTATATACAGAATGGGAATTCTGTAGGAAAATAGAGAAGGGGGCAGAAGGAATATTCAAAGGAATAATAACAGAGAACTTCCCCAACTTAAGAAAATGCATGAATGTGCACTTCCAAGAAGCTCAGAACACTAAACAGGATAAACATGAAGAAAAATATACCCCACCACATACTGATTACACCATCAAATGCAAAGACCAAGGCTAGACTTCTGAAAGCTGTAAAAGAAAAGCAATGTGTTACATATAAGGGAGTAACAATTAGACTGCCAATTCCTCAGCAGAAACCATGGAGTCAAGAAGGCAGTGAGATGAAATATTTAAAGTGCTGAAGGGAAAAAAAATTGCCAGCCAAGAATTTTATATATAGTGAAACTATCTTTCAAAATGAGGGAGAGTTTAAGATATTCTCAGATAAACAAAAGTTGAAGGAGTTCACCACCACTAATTCTAGGAATACTCAAAAAATGGTGGGGGGACAGAGGGGCACAGAAAAAGTATATGTGCCTGCTAGTGAAGTTAAGTTAGTATCAAACCAACTTATGTTATGCTAAGAAACTGAACATCCTTTTCATCAGACAACACAAATTAAGTTACTTTGAACTTTTTATTCTAATGTGTTTTTTTATGAAGGTTAGATTCAAATTTGAAGGTCAATTCTAAATGAAGTTATTTCTGTATATCCTAATTGAAACTTTCCCCTGATTATCATATTGCTGGGGCTATTATAAATCACTTGACCCCATTGTAGAATAAGGAAGTAAAATAAATACATCATTTAAAACTCACGTGGGATTTAGTCATTTCTCTTTCCTAGGAGAATAGAGTCCTGAGATGGCCAACCTGAGAGATGAGAAAAAAAAACTTAGTAGCTTTAGAAAAGTTAGGCTACAAATATTCAAGCAGATAAATTTAAGGCTGTGGGGCTTCAGTGTGGATTTAAAAAATGGTTTCTAAATGAAACGTATAATTCAAAGAAATGTCCTAACATCAACACTTCATACTTTTGTTTTTCTTTTTCGTCGATCTGTCGCTATCTATCTATCTATCTATCTATCTATCTATCATCTAAGGTTTTTTAAAAATTTATTTATTAATTAAAAAAATAAAGAAACAAAATAAAACAACATACATAATCAGTAATTCACAATATCATCACTTAGTTGCATATTCATCATTTCTTAGAACATTTGCATTAATTCAGAAAAAGAAATAAAAAGACAATAGAAAAAGAAATAAAACGAACACAGGAAAAAAAAAAAAAGATTATACCTAACATACCCCTTACCCCTTGCTTTCATTGATCACTAGCATTTAAACTAAATTTATTTTAGCATTTGTTCCCCCTATTATTTATTTTTATTCCATATGTTCTACTCCTTTGTTGGCAAGGTAGATAAAATGAGCATCAGACACAAAGTTTTCACAATCACACAGTCACATTGTGACAGCTGTATCATTATTCAATCATCCTCAAGAAACATGGCTACTGGAACACAGCTCTACATTTTCAGGCAGTTCCCTCCAGCCTCTCCATTACATCTTGAATAACAAGATGATATCTACTTGATGCATAAGAATAACCTCCAGGATAACCTCTCGACTCTGTTTGGAATCTCTCAGCCATTGACACTTTGTCTCATTTCCCTCTTCCCCCTTTTGGTTGAGAAGGTTTTCTCAATTCCTTGATGCTAAGTCTCAGCTCATTCTAGGGTTTTTCTCAATCCCTTGATGCTGAGTCTCCGTTCATTCCAAGATCTCTGTCCCACATTGCCAGGAAGGTCCACACCCCTGGGAGTCATGTCCCACATAGAGAGGGGTAGGGTGGTGAGACTGCTCATATCTATCTAATTGAGAAATTGTAAGCATAGTATAAAAACCACCTGAGCCATTTGAAAGTAAATTCCTAAACAAACTAATACGCATTTCCCACAAACGGTTATGTCCCTACATAACAAGTACCAAGATAAAGAAATTAACAATATCTACTCATTAGACCCCATTCAAGTTTCACCAATAGTACCAATAATGTCCTCTGAAGTGAAGAATATAGTTCACAAGCAGTCACTGCATATAGATATCGTATCTCTTTAATCACTTTAGCCAAAGTTTTTCAGACCTGCCCTGATTTTTATAATCTTGACACTTTTCATGATGACAAGACAGTTCCTTGGAAAATGTCCCTCCAATTTGCTTTTCTCTAATGGTTCCTCATGATCTGTGTGATGGTTAAGTTCTGGTGTCAAGTTGACCAAGTAAAGAATCCCAGTTGTCTGGTCAGGCAAACACTGGCTTCCCTGTTGCTGCAAGGATATTTTGTGGCTGGTTGATAAACCAGAAGATTGGTGTAGTAAATTATCAGCCAACTGATTACATCAGCATCTCCCACAATGAGATAATCCAGTCAGTTGAAGACTTTTAAGGAAGAACAGAGACTCTTTCACTGCTTCTTCAGCCAGTGAGCCGCTCTTGTGGAGTTCATTCATACCCTTCATTGGAGCTGCCAACTTCACAGCCTGTCCAATGGATTTGGGGCTCTACATCCCCACAGTTGCATGAGTCACCTTCATACATCTCATATTTACAGATATTACCTGTTGGTCCTGTTTATCTAGAGAACCCTGACTAATATAGCTTGGTACTGGGAGTGGTTCTTGAGAAACTGAATCTTAAAAATGGGTTTTGCAGAGTTGAGAGGTTATCCTGGAGTTTATTCTTATGTATTATATAGATATCCCCTTTTAAATTTAAGGTATATTAGAGTGGCTAGAGGAAAGTGCCTGAAACTGTAGAGCTGTGTTCTAGTAGCCATGTTTCTTGCAGATGATTGCATATAGCTTCTGCAAAGTGACTGTGTGATTGTGAAAACCCTCTGTTTGATGCTCTTTTTAACTACAGTATGGACAGATGAGTAAAAAAGTATGGATAAAAATAAACAAATAAATGGGGGAACAAATGTTAAAACAAATTGAGTAGACTGAAATACTTGTGATCAATGAAAGGGAATGGTGAGGAATACAGGGAAAAAAATAGGGGGAACAAAGGTTAAAATATATTGAGTAGATGGAAATACTGGTGGTCAATGAGAGGGAAGGGTAAGGGTATGGTATGCATGAGCTTTTTCTTTTTTCTTTTTTTTGTGAATTGATACAAATGTTCTAAGAAATGATCATGGTGATGAATATACTACTATGTGATGATACTGTGAGCATGGATTGCACACCAAGTATGGAATGTTCATATGTTAGGAATGTTTGTGCTTGTATATTGTTTTGTCAATAAAAGTATTTTTTTAAATGTTAAAAATGTTAATGCCCTTAACAATTGGCAATTGGTTTTCTACTCTGATTAGACTGAGAGGCACTAACGACTCAGTTTCCAATAATCAAGAAAGCATTGACAGTCCATGAGGTGAGATGGCAAGAGAGATATGCAAAATATTACCACTGGTTTCTGCTATTTGTACATTTATATGAAACAAGGCTCTGGGGGAGAGTGTTTATGATACCTTTAGGGAGTTTTGTGGAATTAAGAGGAATAATGATGTTGGCTGGTTGTTATTAGATATGCTGAATACAGTGATGAAGGAAAGAGATAAGCTGAAGGCTTCAAATTTGTAACTTAAGCACTATATAAACAATGTCAAAGTTTCCATGTCTGCCCTGAAAGAAAATCTTATTTTCTGTGGTCGCCGACTTGATATTTCTGAAAACCAGACCCAGAGCCTCATTGCGTGAGTAGCAGATTGACAATATTAACTAATTATCTCAATCTTGCAAGGTGTCTGTCATTAAAGTAAGGGCTTTGATTGGAAAAGAATAGGATTGTGAAATGTGGGATGGGGATATATGACTTAATAATGATGGCAATGGGGAGATGGCATCTCTGGAATCTGCTGGGCTTTGCTAGATACTGTAATGGACCACCCTGAGCAAAGAGTTTCCTGGCCTCCAGTCTGCCTAGAGGAATCTGCCACCTACCCAATGAGTAGGTGCCCTTCAGTGCCTGCTAGACCTGTAATCACTTTCCTTGGGGAAACAGCCCTCAGTCCTCTCTCTGGAGTGACTAATCCTGTTTCACCAGATGAAACTGCAATGGAATGCCCAGAGGTAATTTGCTTGAAAGACACTTCTATTTTTTTCCAGGACCCACCCCAACCACTCCTCTTTTCTTCAACTAAAGTACCATTAGGTCCTGAAAGGTGAGTAATTAAGAGTGACCCATAAGGAGGTATGCTATACTCCAAAAGAAGTGCATGAGTTTTCCAATCTATACAGACAGAAATCAGGAGAATATCTGTAGAATGAATACTTAGGGTGTAGGATAATGGTGGAAGGAATATAAAGTTGGATCAAGCTGAATTTACTGATATGAGCCCACTAAGCAGAGCTCAAGAGGTTAGAAAGGGCATTAACAGTTTGGATCGTTGGCTGAAACATGTATCAAAAGGTGGCTGACATTACCTGAGGTCAAAATGCCAGAACTGCCCTGATATAATGTAGATGAGGGGATCCAGAGGTTTAGAGAGATGGGAATTTTAGAGTTGATTTATCATGGAAGAGCTGCTCACACATCCCAGGATGTCCGAGGACACATGTTTCACTAGAACTTTGAGAAATAAATTCGTGAGACTGCCTCTATCATCTTTGAAGAGCTCTGAAGTCACCCTTCTCTGAGGTCATATATTACCATGGGCACTGCTGTCACTGACCTGGACTCCTTAAACACTTGGGATCGGATCCCAAGTAGGCAGAAGCCATATGGTTAATCTCCACAGACAAGGTGGGTGTGGCCACCCTAATAGACAGCAGACTCAAAGCAGCAGTCAAAACAATCTGACTCACAAAGATTTGTGGTGTTGGCTAGTAGATCATGGAGTACCTAGAAGTAAAATAGATGATCAATCTACTAAATTCTCGTTTGAGTTGTATAGCAGAAGAATTCTAGGTCAAGTGAGCAGAAGTCTAACTTGAATTACAAAAACAGAGTCATGGCCTCTTCTTCAATTCCCAGACTTCTTCAATTACAGACCCAGAACAGCTTAAATGAGGAGAGGGCCAGGAATCCTTGGGAAAGAACTCTTTTACACTGCCCAAAATTTACACTAACTTTCCTCCCATCTTCCCCAAGAAAGCCTACAGCCTTTTACCAGGGTGATTGTGTATTGGGGAAAAGGAAATGATCAGATATTTTGGGGATTATTAGACACTGGCTCAGAAGTGACACTAATTCTGGGTGACCCAAAACATCACTCTGTTCAGAGTAGGGGTTTATGGAGATCAGGTGATCGATGGAGGTTTAGCTTAGGTCCATCTCACAGTGGGTCCAGTGGGTCCCTGGACCCATTCTATGGTCATTTTCCCAGTTCCAAAATGCATACTTAACAACTGGCAGAATGCCCACTGTGGTACTCTAACTTGTGGAGTGAGGGCTATTATGGTAGGAAAGGCCAGGTGGAAGCCACTAGAACTACCCTTACCTAGCAAATAGTGAATCACAAGCAATACTGCATTCCTGGGGGGATCGCAGAGATTAGTGCCACTCTTAAGGACTTGAAAGATGCAGGGGTAGTGAATCCCACCATATTCCCAGCAATGGAGCCCAGGAGCAATGGACTAGCAGATGCTAGCCAGGTGATTTTCCATCTGACACTGCTATTCCAGATCCATTGGCCTTTCTTGAATTAAGGTATCTTTCCCTGGATGCCTTAGTTTGAACTTTTTCATAGACCTAGAATTATAAACTTGGAATTTATTAAATTTGCTTTATAAAACCCATTCCAATTCAGGTATATTATATTCCAACAGTCTGTAGACTAAAACAAATACGCCAGTTTGAAACTATTATGTACCCCAGGAAAACCATGTTTTAATCCTGACCCTATCTTGTGGGAGACAGCCATTTCTTTAAGTCCTGATTCAATACTATACGTTTTTCAGAAATGCCCTGGTTTTTTATTGGGTGGGGGTGGGGGTGCATGATCTGGCAATTGAACCCAGATCTCCCGCATGTAAAGCGAGGATTCTACCACTGAACCACCTGTGTACCCTGCCTTGAGTTTTATAATCTTGACACTTTTGATGAAGACAAGCCAGTTCTTTGGAGAATGTCCCTCCAATTTGCTTTTCTCTATGGTTCCTCATAATCTGAATATGCTTTTTGGATGGAATACCACAGAAGTGATGTTGAAATCTTCTCAAGGAATATCATAAGGCACATGATGACATCTTATCCCATTACTAGTGATGTTCAGTTTGATCAATTAATTATGGTGGTATTTAGCCAGGCTTATCCACTTTAAAAATACTCTTTCCCCTTAGTAATCAGTTAAATTTGGGGGGGGGGGGGGCGTTACTCTAAGAACATGTGAACAACCTATGTAAACTTCAAACTTTCAATTTATTAATTTACAACCATATCGACTTGTGATTTCCCATTTCATTCAAAGGCTTTTACTATTATTTTTAAATGCTCAGTCCCAGATTTATCAAGTGGGAATCCTATTCCTCTGATTTCAGTGGTCTTTTTTTTTTTAATGCAATTATACTGAGATATATTCACCCACCATAGAAACCATCTGAAGTATACAATCACTGGCTCATAGAGAGAAAGAGGCAGAAGGAATACTCAAAGAAATAATGACAGAAAACTTCCACGACTCAGGAAAAGACGTGAATATCACATTCAAAGAAAAACCCATAAAACCAAAAAGCCCATAAAAACCAAAAAGGATAAATATGAAGAAAAACACACCCTATCATGTATTAATCACAGTATCCAATGCAAAGGACAAGGAAAGAGTTCTGAAAGCTGCAAGAAAAAAGAAACAAGAAAAATGTGTTATGCACCGCTGAGTCACAATTAGATTGAGTACTAATTTCACACAGGAACCATGGAAGCAAGAGGGCAGTTGTTTATGTGCTGAAGAAAAACAAGTGCCAGACAAGAATTTCATATCCAGTGAGACTGTCTTTCAAAAATGAGGGAGAGGTGTCCTTGAATTCTTTCTTGCAACATGGCTAAGAATGTAGGAAGCCAAATCTGGCAACATATTTTGGCAAGAACCCAGGAGATACTTCTTTCTGACCATCTGGACTGGTAAATCGTGACTATTGACCAGGAGGCTTGGCTGCATGCTTTTGGCTTTTTCCTCTCTCTTGCCTCAGTGTTATCCTCTCTACATTCTCATGCAACTTTGTCTCTACAAATCTAGGTGCTCTGATCTGGCTTCCCCAGGACATAAACTAGATCTACTCTGAGTTCTCTGGCTCCCATCTCAGAGGTGGCAGGAGCACATCTCATACCATGAGACCTGACTGGGGGCTTCTCCCCTTGTCAAGCAGTAGTCCAATGAAAGCCAAATCAAGTCCCCTGGTCACTCTTTCTGTCTCTCTCTCTCCTTAGCTCTCCAAGACTTCCTAACACTCTCTCCTTTCCCAGACTCTTATTCATGCTGAATCTTTTCCTCATTTCACCTCTTCAGCAGAGGTCCTCTCCCTTGCCTCCAAGTGAGTCTTCTTTCTCTTTGACTTTTTGATGCCTCCTGAAACATTCTATCCACATTAGCTAGGGTTCTCTAGAGAAAGAGAATCAGTAAGAGATATCTGTAAATATAAGTTTATAAAACTGTCTCATGCAACCATCAGGATGTAAGAGTCCAAGATCAGCAGGGCAGGCCATGAACTGGCAGTTCCAATGAAGTTCCTCAACAAACTCTCTGGAGAGGCTGGTTGGCTGAAGCAGGAAGAGTGATTGTCTCTTCTGAATCTTCCTTAAAAGCCTTAGGATGATTAAATTAAGCATCACTCATTGCAGAAGACACTCCCCTTATTTGCAATCAGCTGAAGATGCAGCCAACATGGTCATGATTTAAGTCCATGAAATGTCCTCACAGCAACAGGCAGGCCAGCACTTGCCCAACCAGCCAACATGGCACTACCTCCTGGCCAGGTTAGCACATGAACCTGACCATCACATCATCTTTTGTAATACAATATTCTGGGCCAAGGCTTTTTTGTACCAAATAAGATATCGTCTTTTATGTTCTACAGAGTCACCTCAGGTCTATGCTCATGGGAATTGCATATTTTCCAAGAGAAGTGTCTCCCTGCTAGACCTTGATCATTCAGTCTCCACTGAGGCCCAAGTGTGGCTGAATAGAAAGCATCCTTTCTTCTACAGCATGCTTGCTTTTTAGCCCTCAGGAAACAGGTAAATTAAAAGGACAAAGGTATTCCTAGGAGCACTATCCTAGACTTCTCTCAGGTGGAGTAAATGCTCTCACCTCAGGAGTGTAGATCTACACATCTCCCATGGAGGAACATTCTGGTGATGCCCAGCAACACATCCTGGGGATACCTGGCAACTTTATTCCTCATGTTCCCCAAAGACTGGGCTGGTGGAGAGGAAGGACTTCTTAAGAGTGTTGCCCTGCATTATTCTGAGCAAGTCCTGAAAAACTCCAAAAAGGTCCATATCTCTCAGAAAAGGTGCCCTAGGAATGCATGGTGACTTTACTCCTCACGTTCCCAAGATATTGGTCAAAGAGGGAAACACCCAACTCTATGCACGTTGGAACATCAAGCAGTCACACTAACACTAGTGAGCCTCTTCTATTTCCTTTTTCAGAGAAGATGCCAACAGTCAAAATAAGTAAACAGATGGGAAAGCATAGTCCTCCAATGGGACTCTCAATTACAACAGCATCCTCCAGTTTGTAAAAGACAGGGAAAGTAATCAGAAATTCCCTAGGCCAAGATATTTATGGCTCTCTATCAAGACAAGGACCTGAGGAAGACTTGTTGCTTATTGTACCCAAATTAGAACTATCAAGAAAGCAGGCCAACCTCAGGAATAGAGAACATACAGTACCCTATTTGTTAGAAGACATGAGAAAAGTATTACCAAGACAGTTAATTATAAAAAGCTAAGAAAAGTTACCCAAAAGAAAGAGAAAAACCTGGCACAGTTTCAGGGGAGCCTGGTGGAAGCTCTTAAAAATATACCACTGTCAGACTGGACTCCCAAGAAGGTTATCACTCATTTCATTAGCCAGTCTGCCCCTCACATTCAGGCCTTTGTGGGTTGAGCAGTGGCCCTTATCTGTAGAGAGGTTTGAGGCGCTGACTCGGTTGATTTGGGAACAGTTTGGAGCAGGACCTTTAGAGGAGTCTCATGGTTCTTGGAATTCTCCAATATTTATTGCAGGAGGGAGGTCAGGAAAATGGAGAATGCTGACTGATTTGATAAAAGTTGATACTGTGGTTCAGCCTATGGAGTCATTACAGCCTGGCTTGCCCACACCAGTTGTAATTTCTAAGAACTGCTTTATTATGATAGATTTTAAAAATTGCTTCTTTGCCGTGCCTTTGGCAGAGAAGGATAAAGAAAAATTGGTTTCTGGGCTTGTTCTTGATGGGCTGCCTTTATATAGGGATTCATGTACACCTGAGTCAGAGAGTATACAATGAGAAAGGTGCCATACCAAATGGGGGTCAGTGCTCATTGATGGTTCCTGTGGCAGGTTGGTCCCCGAGGGGGTATGCGGTTCGGGATTGTAGTTCTGACTCAAGGTGTTCAGTTAGGTTACCTTTGTTTAGTCTGAATGATTATTCTACTGAAATTATACTTATGCTACAAATAAAATCTGTGACAAAGAATGGGAATAGTAACCCCATCTCCTCTCGTTAACTTAGATTCTCAACAAACAGCAATTTGGAAACTGGCCATGAGTTTAGCTCCTATTCATATTTTAAAAAGAAATATATTTTAAGGACTTTAAAACTAAAAATTCTTGTTAAAAACTATATATTGATAGTTAATGCATATTTGAAACATTAAAGTATTTTAAGTATTTAACATTATCCTAACAAATTTAATTTTGATGGTGATTATATGTGGTAAAATATTTGTTCAAAGTAATGATTTAAGTATGAAAAATATGAAAGATGTATTTTTATTAATAGGAAAACAGAATAGTTCTATCCTAAAATGAATAACTGTTACTAAATGAGAAAAATATGGGACAAAGCCTAAACTAATATAATAAGTGCTGAGGGTTTGTAAAAATGGAAATTATGGTTAAAATCAAGAAAGATTTAATGAGTCTAAAATGACAATGTTTTCTTGGACTCTTAGGCTGTTCTAATGAAAAGATATTAAAAAAATTTTTTTCTAAATAATTAGTTAAAAAGCAAAGAGTCTGTGATTTATCAAAATAACTTATATTAACTTTTATCATGTTGTTATCTGTATAAAAAATAATGATTTTCTCCTGGGTATCATTATACTGGCAAAAACTGCTTCTTGCCCTAAACCAGGTGGCTTAATCTATTAATTTAAGTACTATTACTATAAATGAATCTATTACTGACTAAATAATATTCAAATCATATAAATACCTAAAGTATTTTAAGCCAAAATACTTTAATGCTTTGTCCAGTGTTTATATAAACTATATATGTATAAACTAAATTTATCCCAAGATAACCATGGCTTATATTGGAAGCAGATCAGATTTGAGGGTTAAATGCAAGGAAAAAATATACTTGTGGAGTCTTTTTTGTTCACCTGATGTTGTCATTACATGCAACTGATGTTGCTATCACATGACCTTGGTAAGAAATAGTTAAAATATACACTCTAGCTGGGAGGACTGGCTATCCCCCAGAAGGAGGTGTACTTTAATAAAGATATCTAGGTCCCAGGAAGCTCCTCTTGGTCCCTAGCCAGTTCCCAGAGGACCTAACTGGGCCTGGTCATGTAAGCAAATCAGAATTTGGCCACTATTGTAAGAAAATATCATAAAAACTGCCTGCAATAAATTTAAAATTAGCAAAAATGCACAACCAATTATAAAGAATCCACATTCTTGCATTCCTTTTCAATCAATCCAATGAATTCTATTTTAAAAATCTGGTCATTTACTATGGGTACACATCACTATTGACACTCTGCTTTCATTTTTGCTACCTGCCACTTTAAGGATTCCTAATTATATGTTACAAAACTTGTTTGATATTTTACAAGGAGATTCTGATTTATTAAGCAAAAGGCAGTTAACAGCTGCAGCTGAACGAGAGTTACAATTAATTAAACAATGCATTCAAAAAGGACAGCTTGTTCAAATAGACCTAAAAAAGCCTGTTGATTTTATTATTTTCTTTACCTTGCAATCTCCCACAAGCCTATTTTAGCAAGATGGTGTTTTAAAATGGATTTTTTTACCAAACAATTGACAAAAATGTTTAAGTACATATTTGCAAAAGATTATTTATTTAATAGCCAAAAGTCACCAAAAATATTATCAATTAAGAAGTCATGATCCTACTCGCATAGTGTGTGATCTCACAAAGGAAGAGGTTCAAAGTCTATATATTTTCAATACCTCTTGGCAAATAGCATTAAATAATTTTAAAGGACAAATGAATAATCATTTGCTATGTCAAAACTTTTACAATTTTTAAAAATGAACGCAATGGATTTTGCCTAAAATAGTTCTGGCTTCCCCGCTAGCTATTACTGTCTTTACTGATAATAATATTAATGGGAAGGCTGCATATGTCACCCCAGTGGAAAACAAGTTAGAAAGTGCCTTATACCTCAGCCCAGCGTACTGAATTAGTAGCTGTAATTAAAATATTGCAAAGTTTTCTACAATCTCTTAATATTGTTTCTGATTTTAAATATGTTTGCTAAACAGTTACTCACATTGAGACAGCTTCTTTGTTTGAAACAGATGAACTCTCCTGAATGTTTTTACATTTACAAACATTAATCAGAAGTCAAATTAATCCTTTTTATCATGCATATAAAAAGCTCATACCAATCTTCCAGGTCCTTTGTCATTACAAAATCAGCAAGCAGATAGTCTTATGAGTTTAATTCAAGAAACCACTACATTTCACAAATTGACTCATATCAATAGCAAAGGGCTGTGAAAGAAATTTCCGTCTTTATCTAAACAGCAAGCTCAGGACATTGTTAGGACTTGTCAAACCTGTGGGCCTTTAAATGCACTCCCATTTGCATCAGGGATTAATCCTCGAGATCAAAAAGCAAATGAATTATGGCAAATGGATGTTACTCATATTTCACATTTTGGTAAAATGCAATATGTACATGTTATCATAAACACTTGTTTTCATTTCATCTGGGCTACCGCACAATCTGGAGATTGTTTTTGCCATGTTCAATCACATTTACTTAATGCTTTTGCTGATATGGGATGCCCTCAATCTATTAAATAGACAATGGTCCTGCTTATACAGGAAAATAATTTCATAAATTTTATACTACTTTTAATATTACTCATATCACAGGAATTCCACATAATCTCTCAAGGCAAGGAATTATTAAATGAACAAACTGGACGCTAAAGTCTATGCTCTTTAAACAAAAAGGGGGAGATGATGATCAGGAAAATGACGTTATGAAAATAAGTACACTTAAAGATCAATTAGCAAAAGCAATTTTTACTTTAAATTTAAAAAAATCATTTATGATAATTCATCAGACTCCTGCAGAACAAAATTTTAGTAATTTGGGAAAGAAAAATGATACAACCCAAACAGAACTGCAGCTGTAGCCAATCTATTGGAAAGATGTTAAAGATGATTTATGGAAACCAGAAATGGTAAAGGTGTGGGGGTAGGGGTTTTGCTCTTGTCATTGTAGATGAAGGAAACTCGGTTTGGATTCCCTCGAAGAGAATAAAACCCAGACATGTCAACCCGGATGAAAATAACTAAATGGGTAATGTATATTATAGGACAAATAACTTTAATTGCTGAAGGACAGGGACATAGTTATACTTATTGGGTTTATATTCCTAACCCACCTCTGCTGTGGGCCCTAACATGGGCCAATCCAACTTTACCAAAATAATCTGAATACAAGTTTAGGATTCCCAGGTCCAGTAAGAAAACTGGTGCCAAATTTAATTCTTCCATTTTTAGAAAGACCTGTATGCATAACTCTATGGAAACAAAGGATACTTGCCTGTTAGATGGGAAAGAAAGTTGGAATGGATGGCAGTTATGTCATATGGATTGAGCAGTTATCATAATCAATGATTCCTATGGAATTGTAAGAAATGCAGCCCCTGTGGGGTTTCCCATCTCTAACTTGAAGACAACTGAGACTATATGGACAGGCAAGCTAAATCAGGGTTTAATTCATGGAGGATAATTTGTGCCAAATTCATGGGATGATAAATATAGCATTAGTCAAAGAAATTGACAGAAAATTTTCCTAGGACTGAGACCAATTTTTATAGCCAATTCTAGTAACTATAACTTCTTTTTAAATAGCAGCCATAAACACTATATACAAATATGTATTAGAGATCCATATATATTTGTTAAAGTTCATATGCATTTAAGAAATCAAACTTCTAATTGTGGGAATTGTTCTCTATTCACTTGTCTCCAAGCATTTATGTTGCAGGAAAATGAGACGATTATAGCAGCAAGGAGAGGAGGTATTTGGCTGCCGGTGCAGATGTCAAGATATTGGCAATCCTCTCCAGAAACACATATACTGATCCATTTGGCAAAAGAATATCTAAAAAGGACTAACAGACTAATTGGACTTATTATTGCAGCTGTCATTGGAATCATTGGAAGCATCACAGTGGCTGCAATCACTGAAACTGCATTGCATCAAACTATACAGATGCAGCATTGTTAGAAAAACACCAGTGAACTGTGGCATAGACAATCTCATTGATGAGCAAATTAACAATAGAATAAATGATATAAAAATGACATTGGTTCATATTGGAGATCAAATGTATAATTTAAATTTTTTACAAAGTTTAAAGTGTAAATGGAATGAAAGCAGTTTTTGTATTACCCCCTTTTAACATATAACCTATCTGAAATAGAATGGGAAAAGGTAAAAAGGCATCTTTTAGGGCTTTCAAATAGTTTAAGTCCTGATATCTTAGAATTACAAAAAAGGGGTATTAGAATTATCTCGAATAATTTACATGTAGCCTATGGAGGTAATGTTACATAATCACTTACCCAAGAGCTAAAAAATCTTAGGTTTGGGGCTGTTTATACTTCTTCGTTTCCTCCTCACTTGTGTTTAACAACAAATAATCAAAGTCAGAGAGCTTGACTGGCAGCCAATGACGGGTAAGACCCTTCCTTCAGAGCCTAAGGGCAACATAAGACAGGTGCTGGTCATCTCTGCTTATAACCATCCTAAAAATGTGATTCTTGCAAAAACTTTTGGCTCCTTCCTGAATCAAAGTCAGACAGCTTGACTGGCAGCCAAAGATGGGTAAGACCCTTCTTTCAGAGCCTAAGGGCAATCTAAGATAGGCGCGGTCACCTCTGCTTATAGTCACCCTAAAAATGTGATTCTTGTTTTCCTTGGCTTATAAAATAAAAAGGGGGAAATGTAGGAGCCAAGGGTTAGAACAAGACCTGCAGAATTTCTGGAAGCAGCTGGCCTCAGGATGGCAGTAGTAAGCCGTGGAGATTGTTATGTAGAGCAGTCTGGGAGGAAGAGAATGTTTACCCCAAATGGTTATGTTAAGTATGAAGAACACTGAAAGATAAGAACTTTGCTCCCTCAGGAAATGCATGCATGCCTATTGACATCCTGTGGTATATAACCAGGATCTGGTTAAGAATAAAATTGTCTGAAGTATGTCCGAAGTAAACTCAAGCTTCAGACCCCCTGAGCCCATCTGTGTCTTTCTTTCTTCCTTTGTTTTTTTCTCATCATTCCTTAATGATGAGCTCCATTTCAATAGGAAGCAACATAAACAGATAAATGTTTTTGAACTCCTCAAAATCAAATTTTTTGTGCCTCAAAAGACTGCCAGAAAGGTGAAGAGGCAGCCAACTCAATAGGACAAAATATTTGGATCTCACATCAGATAAAGGTTTGATATTCTATATACATAAATCATAAAACTCAACAAAAAAAGAACAAGCAACCCAATTTTAAAGTGGACTAAAGATAGGAATGACATTTTTCTGAAGAGCAAATATAGATGGCTGAAAAGCACATGAAGGGACGCTCATTCTCATCAGCTATAAGGAAAATGCGCATCAAGACTACAATGAGAGCCAGCCCACCCTCCTCTCCCTTTTTGTCCGCCGGCCCGGCGCGGCGCTCATGCCCCGCCAGCCAGCCCGCCCTTCTCTCCCTCTTCCCCCTTCTGCTCCAGCGGCGCTCCATCCGCCATCTTATCCTTCCCTTTCTCCTCCTGCTCCGGCGGCTCTCCAACCACCACCGTGCCGTCTTCCGCCTTCACCGGCTCCTCTGTCACTGGCCTCGACAGCCTTGCCACCCTCACCTTTCCTCCTCCAGAACAGCTACTGGGGGAGTGGAGACGATACAGAGCAGCTCCTGGAGCCACGACGAAGATCAAAGGGACGGCGTACCCCATCCTGGAATGGCTGACTGTCTGGGAGAACCAGCTCCGGTGAGATTGCCGAGGGGCGCGGGCTTTCCCAGGCGGGACTGCAAGTGGCCGGAGTCCCTTCCTTCCTCCTTCAAAGGCCAGCTGGCAGAATTGGGCAGGCGGTCCCCTCGGGCCGCGGCGGTTGGCACCTCCACCACGCGAGGCCCCCCGGACCAACTGAGAGAGTTGGGTCGGAAATCCCCAGGCCGCGGAGAACGGTGACTGGGGGGTCCCTTCCAAACACGGGACTCCCCGGTCCAGCTGGGAACAGTGCACTCTTCCGGGCTGCGGCAGCTGGCGCCCTCCCGCCATGCTTGGCGCCCCGGGCCGACTAGGAAATTCTGTCGGGCGCTCTCCCGGGCTGCGGCGGCCGGGGACCCTCCCCGCGTTCGGACCTCCGGGCCAGCTGGCACTCTTCCAAGCCGCTTCGGCTGCCGAACCTCCCCCACGGCGAGAGTTTTCCAAAGCTAAAGGACCCACAGCAACTTTTACTGGTGGAACCCGTAGACAAACATGTGCCACGAGCGCCACCTACTGGGCAGGATAAGAAAAACAGAGCCCAGAGATTTCACAGAAAAATCTTCCAACCTGTGGGGTCCAACATCCAGGGAAATCTGACTAACTGCCCAGACACCAGCAGAAGATAACGGATCACGCTCAGCAAATTGAAAATATGGCCCAGTCAAAGGAACAAACCAATAGTTCAAATGAGATACAGGAGCTGAAACAACTAATGCTGAATATACGAACAGAAATGGAAAACCTCTTCAAAAACGAAATCGATAAATTGAGAGAGGCGATGAAGAAGACATGGGCTGAACAAAAAGAAGAAATAGAAAAACTGAAAAAACAAATCACAGAACTTATGGAAGTGAAGGATAAACTAGAAAAGATGGAAAAAACAATGGATACCTACAATGATAGATTTAAAGAGACAGAAGATAGAATTAGTGATTTGGAGGATGGAACATCTGAATTCCAAAAAGAAACAGAAACTATCCGGAAAAGAACGGAAAAATTTGAACAGGGTATCAGGGAACTCAAGGACAATATGAAGTGCACAAATATATGTGTTGTGGGTGTCCCAGAAGGAGAAGAGAAGGGAAAAGGAGGAGAAAAACTAATGGAAGAAATTATCACTGAAAATTTCCCAACTCTTATGAAAGACCAAAAATTACAGATCCAAGAAGTGCAGCGCACCCCAAAAAGATTAGACCCAAATAGGCGTTCTCCAAGACCCTTACTAGTTAGAATGTCAGAAGTCAAAGAGAAAGAGAGGATCTTGAAAGTAGCGGGAGAGAAGCAATCCATCACTTACAAGGGAAACCCAATAAGACTATATGTAGATTTCTCAGCAGAAACCATGGAAGCTAGAAGACAGTGGGATGATATATTTAAGTTACTAAAAGAGAAAAACTGCCAACCAAGACTCTTATATCCAGCAAAATTGTCCTTCAAAAATGAGGAAGAAATTAAAACATTCTCAGACAAAAAGTCACTGAGAGAATTTGTGACCAAGAGACCAGCTCTGCAAGAAATACTAAAGGGAGCACTAGAGTCAGATACAAAAAGACAGAAGAGAGAGGTATGGAGAAGAGTGTAGAAAGAAGGAAAGTCAGATATGATATATATAATACAAAAGGCAAAATGGTAGAGGAAAATATTATCCAAACAGTAATAACTCTAAATGTTAATGGACTGAATTCCCCAATCAAAAGACATAGATTGGCAGAATGGATTAAAAAACAGGATCCTTCTATATGCTGTCTAGAGGAAACACATCTTAGATGCAAAGATAAATATAGGTTGAAAGTGAATGGTTGGGAAAGGATATTTCATGCAAACAACAACCAGAAAAGAGCAGGAGTGGCTATACCAATATCCAACAAATTAGACTTCAAATGTAAAACAGTTAAAAGAGACAAAGAAGGACACTATATACTAATAAAAGGAACAATTAAACAAGAAGACATAACAATCATAAATATTTACGCACTGAATCAGAACGCCCCAAAATACGTGAGGAATACACTGCAAACACTGAAAAGGGAAATAGACACATATACCATAATAGTTGGAGACTTCAATTCACCACTCTCATCAATGGACAGAACATCTAGACAGAGGATCAATAAAGAAACAGAGAATCTGAATATTACTATAAATGAGCTAGACTTAACAGACATTTATAGGACATTACATCCCACAACAGCAGGATACACCTTTTTTCAAGTGCTCATGGATCATTCTCAAAGATAGACCATATGCTGGGTCACAAAGTAAGTCTTAAAAAATTTAAAAAGATTGAAATTATACACAACACTTTCTTGGATCACAAAGGAATGAAGTTGGAAATCAATAATAGGTGGAGCGCCAGAAAATTCACAAATACATGGAGGCTCAACAACACACTCTTAAACAACAAGTGGGTCAAAGAAGAAATTGCAAGAGAAATTAGTAAATACCTAGAGGCAAGTGAAAATGAAAACACAACATATCAAAACTTATGGGACGCAGCAAGGGCAGTGCTAAGTGGGAAATTTATTGCCCTAAATGCCTTTATCAGAAAAGAAGAAAAGGCAAAAATGCAGGAATTAACTGTCCACTTGGAAGAACTGGAGAAATAACAGCAAACTAATCCCAAAGCAAGCAAAAGGAAAGAAATAACAAAGATTAGAGCACAAATAAATGAAATTGAAAACATGAAAACAATAGAGAAAATCAGTAAGACCAGAAGTTGGTTCAATGAGAAAATCAATAAGATTGATGGGCCCTTAGCAAGATTGACAAAAAGAAGAAGAGAGAGGATGCAAATAAATAAGATCAGAAATGGAAGAGGAGACATAACTACTGACCCCACAGAAATAAAGGAGGTAATAACAGGATACTATGAACAACTTTACGGTAATAAATACAACAATTTAGATGAAATGGATGGGTTCCTGGAAAGACATGAACAACCAACTTTGACTCAAGAAGAAATAGATGACCTCAACAAACCAACCACAAGTAAAGAAATTGAATTAGTCATTCAAAAGCTTCCTAAAAAGAAAAGTCCAGGACCAGACGGCTTCACATGTGAATTCTATCAAACATTCCAGAAAGAATTAGTACCAACTCTCCTCAAACTCTTCAAAAAAATCGAAGCGGAGGGAAAACTACCTAATTCATTCTACGAAGCCAACATCACCCTCATACCAAAACCAGGCAAAGATATTACAAAAAAAGAAAACTACAGGCCAATCGCTCTAATGAATATAGATGCAAAAATCCTCAATAAAATTCTAGCAAATCGTATCCAACAACACATTAAAAGAATTATACATCATGACCAAGTAGGATTCATCCCAGGTATGCAAGGATGGTTCAACATAAGAAAATCAATTAATGTAATACACCATATCAACAAATCAAAGAAGAAAAATCACATGATCATCTCAATTGATGCAGAGAAGGCATTTGACAGATTCAACATCCTTTCCTGTTGAAAACACTTCAAAAGATAGGAATACAAGGGAACTTCCTTAAAATGATAGAGGGAATATATGAAAAACCCACAGCTAATATCATCCTCAATGGGGAAAAATTGAAAACTTTCCCCCTAAGATCAGGAACAAGACAAGGATGTCCACTATCACCACTATTATTCAACATTGTGTTGGAGGTTCTAGCCAGAGCAATTAGACAAGAAAAAGAACTACAAGGCATCAAAATTGGAAAGGAAGAAGTAAAACTATCACTGTTTGCAGACGATATGATACTATACGTCGAAAACCCGGAAAAATCCACAACAAAACTACTAGAGCTAATAAATGAGTACAGCAAAGTAGCAGGTTACAAGATCAACATTCAAAAATCTGTAGCATTTCTATACACTAGTAATGAACAAGCTGAGGGGGAAATCAAGAAACGAATCCCATTTACAATTGCAACTAAAAGAATAAAATACCTAGGAAGAAATTTAACTAAAGAGACAAAAAAACCTATATAAAAAAAACTACAAAAAACTGCTAAAAGAAATCACAGAAGACTTAAATAGATGGAAGGGCATACCGTGTTCACGGATTGGAAGACTAAATATAGTTAAGATGTCAATCCTACCTAAATTGATCTACAGATTCAATGCAATACCAATCAAAATCCCAACAACTTATTTTTCAGAAATAGAAAACCCAATAAGCAAATTTATCTGGAAGGGCAGGGTGCCCCGAATTGCAAAAAACATCTTGAAGAAAAAAAACGAAGCTGGAGGTCTTGCGCTGCCAGACTTTAAGGCATATTATGAAGCCACAGTGGTCAAAACAGCATGGTATTGGCATAAAGATAGATATATCGACCAATGGAATCGAATAGAGTGCGCAGATATAGACCCTCTCATCTACGGACATTTGATCTTTGATAAGGCAGTCAAGCCAACTCACCTGGGACAGAACAGTCTCTTCAATAAATGGTGCCTAGAGAACTGGATATCCATATGCAAAAGAATGAAAGAAGACCCATATCTCACACCCTATACAAAAGTTAATTCAAAATGGATCAAAGATCTAAACATTAGGTCTAAGACCATAAAACAGGAAAATGTAGGGAGATATCTTACGAAACTTACAATTGGAGGCAGTTTTATGGACCTTAAACCTAAAGCAAGAGCACTGAAGAAGGAAATAAATAAATGGGAGCTCCTCAAAATTAAACACTTTTGTGCATCAAAGAACTTCATCAAGAAAGTAGAACGACAGCCTACACAATGGCAGACAATATTTGGAAACGACATTATCAGATAAAGGTCTAGTATCCAGAATTTATAAAGAGATTGTTCAACTCAACAACAAAAAGACAGCCAACCCAATTACAAAATGGGAAAAAGTCTTGAACAGACACCTCTCAGAAGATGAAATATAAATGGCCAAAAGGCACATGAAGAGATGCTCAATGTCCCTGTCCATTAGAGAAATGCAAATCAAAACCACAATGAGATATCATCTCACACCCACCAGAATGGCCATTATCAACAAAACAGAAAATGACAAGTGCTGGAGAGGATGCGGAGAAAGAGGCACACTTATCCACTGTTGGTGGGAATGTCAAATGGTGCAACCACTGTGGAAGGCAGTTTGGCGGTTCCTCAAAAAGCTGAATATAGAATTGCCATACGACCCAGCAATACCATTGCTGGGTATCTACTCAAAGGACTTAAGGGCAAAGACACAAACGGACATTTGCACACCAATGTTTATAGCAGCGTTATTTACAATTGCAAAGAGATGGAAACAGCCAAAATGTCCATCAACAGAAGAATGGCTAAACAAACTGTGGTATATACATACGATGGAATATTATGCAGCTTTAAGACAGGATAAACTTATGAAGCATGTAATAACATGGATGGACCTAGAGAACATTATGCTGAGTGAGTCTAGCCAAAAACGAAAGGACAAATACTGTATGGTCCCACTGATGTGAACGGACATTCGAGAATAAACTTGGAATATGTCATTGGTAACAGAGTCCAGCAGGAGGTAGAAACAGGGTAAGATAATGGGTAATTGGAGCTGAAGAGGTACAGAGTGTGCAACAGGACTAGATACAAAAACTCAAAAATGGACAGCACAATAATACCTAATTGTAAAGTAATCATGTTAAAACACTGAATGAAGCTACATCTGAGCTATAGGCTTTGTTTGTTTGTTCGTTTGTTTTTTACTATTATTATTACTTTTATTTCTTTTCTCTATATTAACATTCTATATTTTTGTCTGTTGTGTTGCTAGTTCTTCTAAACCGATGCAAATGTACTAAGAAATGATGATCATGCATCTATGTGACGATGTTAAGAATTACTGATTGCATATGTAGAATGGTATGATTTCTAAATGTTGGGTTAATTTCTTTTTTTTCCGTTAATTAATAAAAAATAAAAAAATAAAAATAAAAAATTTAAAAATTAAAAAAAAAAAACTGCAATGCGCTACCACCTCACACCTACAGGAATAGCTGCTATTAAACAAACAGGAAACTGCAAATATTGGAGAGGATGTGGAGAAAATTGAGACAGATGCACTGCTGGTGGGAATAATGGTACAGCTGCTATGGAATATAGTCTGGCAGTTCCTCAGAAAACTAAATATCGAGTTACCTTATGACACAGCAATACCACTACTTGGTATATACTTAGAAGAGCTGAAAGCAGTGACACAAACAGACATTTGCACACCCACTTTTCACAGCAGTATTATTTACAATCACCAAAAGATGGGAACAACCCAAGTGTCCATCAATAAACGAGTCGATTAACAAAATGTGGTATTTATGTATGATGGAGTATTATCCAGTAGTAAGATGGAATGGTGTCCTGAAGCACATGACAAGATGCATGAGCATTGAAGACATAATGCTGAGTGAAATAAGTCAGACACAAAAGGATAGATACTCTGATTTCAAATTTATGACCATACTAAAGGTAAAATCAGAGGCTTATAATACAGAATATAGGGGACATAGAAATACACAGAAGCTTGAGATCAGTGAACAGTTAGCTAATGAGGTTGAACTTAATTGTAAGGAATAGATAGAAGTGAAACAAAGGCGCTTCACTAGTGGATCTGTAAGTAATATTTCCATACTGTAGGTGAACATGAGTGAAAGGGGTTGTATAGACTCACATGTCCCACCAATTAATGCTACAAATATAAATAAGTTCTTGCTTGAACTACTGCAAAGGAATGGATCTTGTACAAAGAGTGTATAAATTCGGGGCATAGGGGGAAAACTCCTATTGCATGCTATATGTAACAGAAAAACATTAACAGTACTGGAACAATATCAAAGGTACATAATGGGGGGAAGGACAAGAGTTAGGGAGCGGTTTGGATTTTCTATTTGGTGAGGGTATATTTACTGATTATCTTTCTTTTGGGAACAATGAAATTATCTAAAATTGAAAGTGTTGATGGACTGTTGACTTTTGACGTTATACATAAGGTCCAGTAGATGGAGGTGGATGAAAGATGCACTGACTAAGAAGTAGATTGGTGAACAATGGTGTATACCATGATCAAACATTGTGCTGCTACAAAAAGGAAAGTTGTGGGGCATGTAATGATGCGAATGAACCGAGGGCATTTGGTGAGGTAAATAAGCCAGAAACAAAAAAGAAAATATTGTATGATCTCATTTAGAAAATACTTGCAAAAAAGGGGGGGGGGGGGCTAGATTGTAAGCTCTTATAGCAGTCACATTTAGTCCAGAGTGGTAATTGAGAGGCTGTTTCATATGTATAACCTGGTATTTAGAGATAAGAATGAAGCCGATCAGGTCGGGATTAAGGAAATTCAGAATACAGGGTTAAGGTAGATATTGTCTGTATTTCAGAACCTCACCTACTCTTTGAGACCAAAGGAAGAAAGGCTTTTTTTGTCTACAACCTATATTTACTGTAGCACATAATCTAACTCAACCTGTCTGGATAGCTCATTTATACAATCGAAACACAGGGATCCCAAAATAAAAACGAGAGCTTTAATCTCATATAGCTTAATGTAATACCTGAATACAACCAAGAGTATATTAAACAGACAATCAAAAAGTATTGGTAAATCCCTTGAAGGATAGGAGAAAAAATATGGAACTATTAAACTTTACCACCAGGGAAACCCTGGATACGATGTCAAACATTAGGGACACCCAAATCAAGCCCTTTATCTTAAGGCTTGCTCTTATGATGCTTATGTATGTAGTGGAGAAGCTTAGCCTACCTATAGCTATGCCTAAGAACCTCTGGAGAACCTCTTTTGTTCCTCAGATGTGTTCTCGTTCTCTCTCTCTCTTTCTCTCTAAGCCCAACTCTGCAACTGAAACCACTGCCCTCTCCCCTACATGGGACATGATATCCAGGGGTGAAAGTCTCCCTGGCGGCATAGGAAAAGACTCCCAGTCTAGTCCTAGTCCTGGCAACATGGGATCGACAATGTCATCCTGGCCAAAAGGCAGAAAAGAAGTGTAACAAATAAGTTATCAGTGGCTAAGAGAGTTCAAATAGTCAACAGGCACCCTGAGGCCACTTTCATGCAAGCTTCAAGTAGGTATTGCTACCTACCATAACTTGCAAAGCCCTGACCAAAACCATTCCTGTCAATCCTACAGAATATCTAGGGCATTATATAAGACTCCATAAAGGTTCCATTCACTAGGGTCACTTTCCAGAATCCTACAACCTCCGGATGAGTTCCTGGATCATATAAGTTCTGAAATTAAGAAGGGCCAGCTTCTCCAGAGCATCAACTAGTTCTATCCCCTCAACCCATAATGACAGCCCTTTCCAACATGAAACAGTTAGAACAGGCATAGCCCAAATACCCCTGAAGCTTGGGAGAAAGATCAAAGGTAATGGCAGAGTTATACAGAGAAGGTAGGGTCTAACATGACTGCTAAATCATCATATTGATATTTCTTTTAGTCTCCAGTATCTTAAAGTAGCTAGAAGTAAAAACCTTAAATTGTGAAATTGTAACCGATACCAACCTTAAAATCTGTTGTACAACTAATTGTCGCAATGCACATTGAAACTTCTTGCCTTTTTGCATATATGTTATTTATCAAAAAAGGAAAATAAAAGGAGAAGGAGGAGTATAACAGAAAGGATAGAATTTAATACATGGGTATGACTGCTGAATCATTACATTATTTCTTTTTGTCTCCAGTGTCTTGGAGCAGCTAAAATAAAAAAATGAAAAATCATTGAACTGTAACCCATACCAAACTTTAAAATCTGTTCTATAATTACTTGCTAAAATGTACTTGGAAGTTTATTGGCTTTTTCTATACATATAAAACAAACAAACAAACAAACAAAACATTAAACCAAAAGAATAAGGGAGCTAGAAATTGCTGAGCAGGAAATTGAGGCGGGGTTAGAATTAGGGCAGTGACAGGCTGATGATCAAACAGCAAATTCCAAGGGGATCAGGCCACAAGGAGAAAGATATCTCTGAGAATAGCAATAAACAGCATCTGGGTGCCAAAGGACCCTGTGGTAGTTAGATTAGTTGTCAACTTGGCCAGGTGAAGGCACCTAGTTCTGTTGCTGTGGACATGAGCCAACGGTACGTGAACCTCATCACCTCATCTGTTGCCAATTACATCTGCAGCCGGCTAGGGGGCGTGTCTACTGCAATGAGTGACCTTTGACTTAATTGGCTGGTGCTTAAATGAGAGAACGCAATGTAGCACAGCCTAAGCAGCTTGGCATTCCTCATCTCAGCACTAGCAGCTCAGCCCAGGCCTTTGGAGATGCAGAAAGAAGTTACCCCGGGGAAAGTTGTTGGAACCCAGGGGCCTGGAGAGAAGACCAGCAGAGACCATCTTGTGCCTTACACGTAAGAAAGAACCTCAGTGGAAAGTAAGCTGCCTTTCCTCTGAAGAACCAACAAAATAAATGCCCTTTTATTAAAAGCCAGTCCGTCTCTGGTGTGTTGCATTCCGGCAGCTAGCAAACTAGAACAGACCCCAACCTGAGTTGTCATCTAAGATCAAGCATCAGAAGGAAAAACGGTAGGGTAGTAAAATATTTAACATCCCTCTGCTCCAGCCTGCTCCAGTTGCTGGCTGGGGAAACCTCCCTGCCTTGGACTACAGTACTCACAGTGAGCCCAGAGGTTAACTCAATTATCCACTGCAGGGGGCCGGGTCTCTGGGAGCAGGAAGCGACTGCTGGGCCAGGTGCTAGAAACAGTCCGCAGGTGCAGTGCATGGCGGACCCGCTAGGTGCCGGGTACTGTGGGTCAGCTGATCCCTGAGTGCTGGTTGGCTCCCCAGTCCCGAGGAGCAGCCTCAGAAGAACCACATGCTGGTGAAAAGCAGTAGGCGTAGTCTGACTGCTAAAGACGGGGAGGAGGGGCCTCAGGATCGCCACCTGCTAGGTAGAAGGTGTTAAGTGCAGGCAGGCTGACTCCCTACCTGCCTAAGTTTTTACTTTTTTCCTTTTTAAAAAATGTTTCTATATATTTAGTAGTAGTATATGTGTTTTATATTATTTTAATTTTTATATACTATATTTTTACAATGTTTTTTTTTATTATTCTACTTTATTTATTTATTTTCTTAAATTTACTCTCCCTTTGGTGTGTACCAGTCTGAGTTCACTCTCAATATATCCTGGGGTGTCTCATTCTGATTCTGGGGCCAACTACTGTGATGTGTGTTTTATTGCTGTTCTTGTTTTCCATATCTTTATCATATTCCTACTTTATGTCATTATTATTATTAATTTTTCTTTTTTTGGGGGGGTGCATGGGCCAGGAATCAAACATGAGTCTCCCATGGAGGGGGGGGGCAGAAATAAAGAATCTAAACAATGGGATAAATGAATTAGACCTAACAGACAAATATAGAGGATTACACCCCAAATCACCAGGACATACATTCTTCTTCAGCCCACATGGAAGATTCCCCAGGATAGATCAGAGGATAGATCACAGGGACACAAACTAAGTCTTCATGAATTGAATAAGATTGCAGTTATCTAAAGCAATCTCTCTGACCACAACACAATGAAAGTGGAAATGAATAATCACCAAAGAACCAGAGCTTTCACAAATTTATGGAGATTAAACAATACACTCTTAAATATTATCAGTGGATCAAGGAAGAAATTGATAGAGAAATCAGTAAATACTGTAGACAAATGATAATGAGAATACAACATATCAAAACTTATGGGATATGGCAAGGGCAGTGCTGAGAGGGAAATTTATTGCACTAAATGTCTATATTAAAAAACAAGAATGCGCAAAATGAGGATTTAACTTCTTACTTGGAGAATCTGGAGAATGAACAGCAAACTAACCCCAAAGCATAGGAAAGATAACAAAGATTAGAGTAGAAATAAACAAACTGGAGAACAATAAAATAACAGAAAGAATCAACAAAACAAAAGTTGGTTCCTTGAGAAAAAAATAAAATTCATGGACCCCTCGCTAGATTGACAAAGAAAAAAAAACAGAGAACAAAATAAACAAAATTAAAAATGAGAGGGAGGTCATTACCACAGATCATGAAGAAATTTTTAAAAATCACAAAAGAATATTGTGAACAACATAAGAGAATATTATATGCCAACAAATTAGACAACTTAGATGAAATGCACAAATTCTTAGAAACACATGAATTACCTAGACTGACTCAAGAATAGAAGAGCTCAACAAACTAATTACAAGTAAAGAGATTCAATCAGTCATCAAAAATTTTTCCACAAAGAAAAGCCCAGGGCCAGATGGCTCACAGAGGAATTTTATCAAACATTTCAAAAAGCTCTAGCCCAATCCTGCTCAAACTCTTCCAAAAACCTGAGGCAAAAGGAAAACTACCTAACTCATTGATGAAGCTAATATCACTCAAATACCAAAACTGGATAAAGATGCTACAAGAAACGAAAACTATAAATCAATCTCCATAATGAATATAGATGTAAAAATTCTTAACAAAATACTAGCAAGTTGAATCCAATGACACACTAACTTATACATCATGACCAAGTGGGGCTTATACCCAGAGTGCAAGGGTGGTTCAACATTAAAAAAATCAATCAATGTAATACAAATTAACAAATTGAAAGGGAAAAATCACATGATCATCTTGATTGATGATCCTTTCTTGATAAAAACACTTCAAAAGTTAGGAATCAAAGGAAACTTTCTTAATATCATAAAAGGTATATATGAAACCCCCAAAGCCAGCATCATATTTAACGGTGAGAGATTGAAAGCATTACCCCTAAGATCTAGAACAAGACAAGGATGCCCACTGTCAGCACTATTATTCAGCATTGTACTAGAAGTCCTAACTGAAGTGATTAGACAGGAACAAACATTAAAAGGCATTCAAATAGGAAAGGAAGAAGTAAAACTTTCACTATTTGCAGTAGACATGATTCCATACTTAGAAAATCCTGAGAAATCAACGGTAAAGCTACTTGAGCTAATAAGCAAATTCAGCAACATTGTGGGATACAGGAGTAGTGCAAAAAAATCAGTTTCCATGTATAAGCAATGACCTATCTGAGGAGACAATCAAGGAAAAAATTACATTCAAAATAGTGACCAAAAGAATCAGGTGTCTAGTAATAAGCTGTGTTAGTCAAGATTCTCTAGAAAAACAGAGACGACAGCAAAGATCTGTAAATATGAGATTTATAAAGCTGTCTCATGTAATGGTGGGAAAGGAACATGCCAAAATCCATAGGGATGATGAATGTCAGGCTGGCGGCTCCAATGAAAGGTCTGGACAAACTCCACAGGAGGGTCTCGCTGGCTGAAGAAGCACTGAGTTTTTCTCCTTCCTTTTTAAAAGCCTGCAACTGATTGGATTATCACCTTGTAGGAGCCAAACCTTAGTTGATCTCAAATATAATCAGCCACAGATGCAATGGACTGATTGATGATTTAATTAACCAGTCATGAAATATTCCTGCAGCAAAGGTCAGGCCAGTGCTTACCTGACCAGACAACTGTGCATAATCATTTGGCCAAGTTAACACTAGAACCTAATCATCACACACACCTAGCCAGGATATCAAGAACACAGGAAATCACAAAACATTGTTAAAAGAAATAAAAAATGATCTAAATAAATGGAAAAACATTCCATTCTTATGGACAGGAGGGCTGAATGTCATTAAGACGTCAATTCTACCCAAATTGATATACAGGTTCAATGTAATATTGATCAAAATCCTAATAACCTACCTTGAAGCCTTAGAAAAACTAGTTATCAAATTTATTTGGAAGAGAAAGAGATCTCAAATAGCTAGAGACATCCTAAAGAAGAAGAGAAGTGGGAGGACTCACTTCTTGACTTTAAAGCTTACTATAAAGCCACAGTAGTCAAAATAGCATGGTACTGGCACAAAGACAGAAGTATCCACCAATGGAATTCAATCAAGAGTATAGAGACAGACCACCAAATCTATGTACAACTGATCTTCCAAAAGGCCCCCAAATCCACTGAAATGGGACAGAACAGTCTTTGCAATAAATGGACATGGGAGAATTAGATATCACTAGTCAAAAGAATGAAAGAGGACCCCTACCTTACAACTTTTACAAAAATTAATTTAAAATTGATTAAAGACCTAAATGTAAGAGCCAGAAACATAAAACTTCTAGAAGAAAATGCAGGAAATATCTTCAAGACCTAGTAATAGGAGGCAGCGTCTTAAACTTTACACCTAAAGCACAAGTACAAAATAAAAAATAGACAAGAGGTCTATTTAGACCTTATAAGCTCTTATTTAGGTCAAGAGCTTCTGTGCCTCAAAGGACTTTGTCACAAAGGTAAAGATGCAGCCAAGTAAATGTGAGAAAATATTTGGTAACTACATATCAGGTAAAGGCTTGATATGCTGGATACATGAAGAAATTATAAAGCCCAACAACAAAAGAACAAACAACCCAAGTATAAAATGAGCAGAGGATACAGACATACACTTCTGAAGCAACTACAGATGGCTAAAAAGCATATGAAAAGATGTTCATTTTCATTAACTATAAGGGAAATGCCAATCAAGACAACAATGAAATATCACCTCGCATCTATAAGAATGGCTGCTATTAAACAAAACTACAAATGTTGGAGAGGATGTGGATAAACTGGAACACTTATTCACTGTTGGTGGAAAAGTATAATGGTGCAGCTGCTATGGAAGACAGTCTGGCGATTCCTCAGAAAACTAAATATTGCGTTGTCCTATGAACTGGAAATACCGATATTCAGTTTATACCCAGAAGAGCAGAAAGCAATAACACGAACAGACATTTGCACACCAATGTTCATAATGGCACTATTCACAATTGCCAAAAGATGGAAACAATTCAAATGTGATATATACAATGGAATATTATGCAGCAGTAAGATGAAATGAGGTCCTGAAGCATAAGACAACGTGAATGAACCTTGACATAATGCTGCATGAAATAAGTCGGACACAAAAAGATAGATACTCCATGATTCTGCTACATGACTGTGGTAAAGGTCATTTCAGAGGCCACACTGTAGAATATAGCAGACCTAGAGGTACACAAAAGCTAAAGACAGGGTAAAAGCTACCCTAAGAGGTTGAACCTAAAAGCAAGGGAACAGATAGAACTAATGATAACTAATTAGCAGGGTTATAAGTAATATTGCCATATTAAGGTGAATATGGTTCAAAGGGGATGTATAATGCCATGTATCCCATTGATTAAATCTATAATTATAAATATGTTTTTGCATGAACTATTTCAAAGGTTTGATATTAGACAAAGAGTCAACAGTAGAGGGGTATAGGGAAAAAACTAAAAATGCATGCTACGGCCAATAGTTAAGAGGAAGACATCAACAGTATCACAGCACTACCAAGGGTAACTAATTGGTGGGGAGAGAGAAGTTTTGATTTGATAGTTGATGCTGTGTTTGTCAGTTCTTTGTTGTTATGGACCGATGAAGACTGCCTAAAATTGAGAGTGCTGTCAATTGTATAACCATGTGAGGATATGGTAAGACACAGTTTGTTTATTTTGAACATTATCTGTGATGCCCAAAAGATGGAGGGAGCTGAAGGGCACCAAAAAGCAGAATGGAGAACAGTGATATATTTGCACGATGGAATAATGGTACAGCTACAAAAAGGAAGGATGTCAAAAGGCATGCAACAAACTGAATAAACTTTGGCAATAATGTGTTGCAGAAAATAAGCCAGAAACAAAAGGACAAATATGCTAAAGCCACTTTCAGAAAATACTTATAAGCGAATTGGAGCCTAGATTGTAAACCCTTACAGCAACCACACTTAGTCTGAAATTGTAAATGTATTTGCAGATGCTGAAATGATGAGCTCTGCGTGTATCAGCAGGCATTTCCCTGGGATTTTGAGTAATTCTGTGTGCTGGTATGAGGGGATGTATGTACCCTAGAAAAGCCATGTTTTAATCCTAATCCCATTGTGTAAAGGCAACCGTTTCTTCTAATCCCTATTCAGTGCTGTATGTTTGAAACTTTAATTAGATCATCTCCCTGGAGATGTGACTCAATCAAGAGTGGTTGTTAAACTGGTTTAGGTGAAGATGTGTTTCCAACCATTCTAGGTGGGTCTTGATTACTTTACTGGAATGGTATAAAAGAAGAAAGTTTAGAGAAAGCATGAGATTCAGAGGGAGCAGAGAAGAGCGACAAAGTCACGAGAAGCAGAGTCCACTAGCCAGCAGCCTTTGGAGATGAAGAAGGAAAGTGCTCACGGTGGCGCTTCCTGAAACAGGAAGCCAGGAGAGAAAGCTAGCAAGTGATGCCATGTTTGCCATGTGCCTTTCCAGATGAAAGAGAAACCCTGACTGTATTCGCCATGTGCCTTCTCACTTGGGAGAGAAACCCTGACATTTTCTTGGCCTTAGAACTGCAAACTAGCAACTTATTAAATTCCCCTTTGTAAAAGCCATTTCTTTTCTGGTATATCGCATTCTGGCAGCTAGCAAACTAGAACACACTGTTATACCTGGTACCCAGAGATGGAATGCTGCAGCCCTGAAGGTTAGCATAGCTATAAATAATAACAGTTAAAGAACCTGAAGGGAAGATCAGGTCTCAGGGTTAAAAACAAAGCCAATCTGGCTGGTGCTAAGGCTAATCATAATATAGGGTAAAAGATGGTAGTGTATATACTCCAGTCCTCCACCTATTGTATGGGATCAAAAGCAGAGAGGTTTATCATGTCTAGAACCTAGATTTTCTCTAACACATACTCTAAATCAACCAGGCTGAATAGCTCACTTGAATGACTCAGACTCCTGGGCTTCAGAGTAAGGCCTTGCAGTTCTATGTAGCATGGTTTAATGCAGGATACATCTCAGAGTGTAGTGGGCTGAAAATTGGAAGGTACTGGTGAAGTCCCTTGAGGATTCCCAAAAAAGCTATACATATATATAGATGTAATTAATTGATAATCATGGAGGGGCTGATCCCTCTTGGTTTCAGAACTTAGCTAACCTAAGAACCCTCTGGGAATTATAGATTCCCATTATAGTGATATATGGAAGTATTGAACTTTCCTATCTGGGAAACCATGAATACCCTCTCAACTATTGGGGACTCCCAGGAAAATGGGTCAGGCAGTTGATTTTGAGGCTTGCCCTGATGAAACTTGTTTCTCTGGAGGAGAAGGTAAGACTGCCCATGGGAAGGCCTAGGAGTAGCTTCCAGGAAGCCTCTTTGTTGCTCAGATGTGGCCTCTCTCTAGACCCAACTCTGCCCGAAAATCACTGCCCTCCCCCCTGTGTGGGACATGACATTCAGGGGTGAAGATCTCCCTGACAGTAGCTCCTGCGGATGCGTCTGGCCCTGGCACTGTGGGATTGACAACGCCTTCTGCACCAAGGTGGGGAAAAGAAGTGTCATAAAATAATACTATTAAATTTTAAATAAATAAAATGGAATATTATTCAGCCTGATACATACATAGACTTTGAAGACATCATGTTGAGTGAAATAACATGTACATAAAAGAACAAATAGTGTATAATCTCATTGATTTGAAACAATTAAAATTAGCAAAGCTAAAGAGTCAGAATATAGAATATAGGTTGCCAGGGGACAGGATGGGTATATGGAATGGGAAGTTAAGGCTTAAAATGTACAGGGTTCCTGGGTGCAAGGGTGGTTCAGTGACAGAATTCTCGCCTTCCATGAGGAAGATCCAGGTTCAATTCTGGACGAACCCAAAAAAGTACAGGCTTCCTATTTGGAATGATGGTTCTGATAATGGATGATGGTTAACAGTGGCACAATACTGTGAACCTGATTAAAAACACTTGAAACATATATCTGAGTGTGATTAAGGGGGGAATGTCAGATTTATGTATGGTAACAGTATAAGAATTCAAAAATTCATGGAATAATACTATACAAGTATAGTATTATTCCTACTATTATAATTCCTATTATTACAAGTAAGTAGGCTCTAACTTAACCATAAACTTTAGTTAATAATACAATTATAAAAATGTGGTATCAATTGCGGCAGATATTCTATGCCAATCCAAGGCGTTGGTGGTGGGTGGTATATGGGACTCCTATATTTTATTCATGATTGTTTTGTAAAAAACAAACTTCTCTAATAATAATAATAATAATAATAATAAGGTTGTATGTGAAATTACTTCAATGTATTCCATCAGATTACTTCTTAATTACAAAGAAAAAGTCTTTTACCACAGAGAAATCAGGTACACATGCTATTCGTGAAAAAGTGATCAAATTTACTATCACCAAAATGGATCAAACACAAATTATGTGCTTTTTGATAAAATACATTAGGAAGAGTACAACACCACCCATATTATTGTGGCCAAATATATTTGAATTGAAACTAATCATGCAAAACAATGCACAAATCCTGAATGCTGGGCATTCTATAAGACAAATGTTCTAGATTCTATAAAAATGCCATCATGAAAGTAAAAAACAGGCAGGGATGGGGAGGAACTACTGCTCTAGAATAAGGTAACTAAAAATACATGACTACCCAAAAGCAAAATGTAACTTTGACTGGGATTCTTGATCAATTTTTAAAAATAGGCATATAGAACATTTGGGGAACAGCTGGGAAAATGTAAATATAGACTGTATATTAGATGGTATTGGGAATCAATGTTAAATTTCTTTAGTGTATTGATGGTACTGAGTTTATGCAGGGCAATTATTTAGTGCTGAAGTTTATAATGTCTGCAATTTACTCTTAAATGTTGAGCAAAAACATGTAAATACATGTACATAGAACTTAAACAAATGGTGCAAAATATTAAAAACTGGTAAATCTTGGTGAAGGTTACACAAGTATATATATTACATGTGTAGAGAGAAATTAACCTTACCCCCCAAAATGGCTGCCCTTTGCCCTTAGCTACTGGAAAGTCCTCTCTAGATTCACTGCCTGAAAGGAGCGTCTTTGTCTGCCTGGGGGATATGGGCTATCAGTTCCAACCTCTGGAGAAACTGAAGACTATTTACATTCTAATTTAAAATATGCAATAGGTTTTCCTTGTTAAAAAGAGAGAGACAGAGTAAGATTTTCAATGCTTAAATTCTGGGACACCTCTCCATCCTTAATCTAAGTCCGTCTTCTCACCCCAAAGGTTATTATCGCTAGGAGGATGGTGTGTATCCCTCCATAAAGGATATATAATATTACTTTTTTAATACTAATTTTATCTAACAATTTGCTAAAAAAAAAAAGAAGGCCTCATTTCCTGCAGCCCGATTTTTAACGGTCTTAATTTTTCTGGGTTAATGTACATCTTTGCAAATTTGATTAAACTGCCTGTACTTTCTCTAAAAATACAAATCATAATAAATCCATTCATAACAACTTAAGTTTAATACACAATAGGAAGCCCATCTACATGGAATCTATTCAAGTTAATAATTCCTGCTTTTCACCTTTAAGCAACAGCCTTGTTCTTCTTGCAAGAATTCATCCTAACTATTCAAATGTCAGAGGAAATAACCCAAATCAAACAGATGTGGCTTGAAACAATGCATACTGACAAACTTCAAATTTGAAAGTCATCTCTAAAAAAAATTTTTTAAACAGTCTACACCTCCCTTATATACTCTGACAAAGTTCTTGTTCCACTCAATACAACCTATACCAGTGCACCTGGACCATCTTTATCTTTAGTTCATACAGCCATACCATATCATGCACACCCTTTCATTCACTTAAAAATCCTGGTCACCAAACTTGCTACTCCAGTCTCACTACTAGGAAGAGATCAAAATATGGTCCTGAAAATCTGAGCAGGTTTTCTTAATTTTACTTTTTCTCCTCTTGAAGAGCGATGAAATTACAACTGTATCTCCTCTGTGGTAGAATTTCGCAAGTTTGTGATAACTTAAAATCAGACTATACAATGCCCTAAAGAAACAGAAAATTTAGGTAAACTCAAATTTTCACACAGTTATGCAACCACACTCAATTTGGGACACAAAATCAGAGATACATATAAAACCCATCACAAACAAACCACAACAACAGAAGCTCTTTTATACTGTCAGACGGCTGTAACCAAGAATTAATACATATCATTTACCGAAATGTAAGCACTAACCTTACTGTAACCCAGATGCTTTGATTCTTTGTCCTGCAACTGTAACTGAGCAGCCTCATAAAAATCTTTGGACCTTAAATTCATCCCCTTATCTCACCTGGAAGTCTCCTGATTCTGCTAACAGCTCCCTTTTCTGTTCATTAATGAAGAAACCACAGTCTACCCACCCTATTCCTAGTCTATTTTGCTAGACAAAACCAGTTCTAACCAGAAGTGGCCTTTCGGACATGTGCAGTAGCCTATACCTCAACCTACAAGTGACCCAGATACCTCAGTATACTACTGAAAATCACGCCCATCATCTTGTTAAGGCAGCCATTTTCTTACGTGTCCTATGACAAGTATGTAAGCTATCTGCTCATGCTCAACAAGTAAACTATCTCTAACCTCATCTCCAGCTTCTCATTATCATAAGCCCGCTTGTGTCAAAATACTGTAAAACTTTCCAAAACATCTCCTGTTTGAGGAGACAGATCTGAGGCCAGCACGCCTCCTACTTTTACATTGCTCACTCGGATAAAGCTCTCTCTCCTCTCTCTCTGAACCTCCGGTTTTGTCACGGACTAGCTGTTACGCATATAGGGGAAGCGTGTGCTCACTTTGGTCACAAACACAATAGCACAAAGTCATAAAATGCCATTCCTATGCAACCTCACTTCATATTCAACAGCAAGAAGAATCACACTAAGGCATAAATAAATACAACACACACCCGGGCACGGAAAGACTCGGCCAGACATCTTGCGTTGTCGCGCGCGCACACGCACGCACACACACACACACACACACACACACACACACACACACACACACACACACACACACACACACACACCGTCAACCACATTCAACCGCCGGCAAAGCACATAGCCATCTGAAAGCCAGTACAAAGCGTTTCCCGGACCACAATTCAGCAGAGGAAACTTCCCTCTCTTGCCCTTTCCGCCGGCTGCTATCTCTTCCTTCAGATCACCGCGAGACCCGGGACTCACCCCTCGATGACTGAAGTAACAACCACTTGAAAATTAAGCGCAAGACCACTACACAGTCAGCACGGACAGATACTCCCGAAAGTAACCTGGTCGCCGCCGCCGAGAAGGGCATATTACGTAAGGCGGGTCCTGGCTAAATGGATTGACCCGCCTGGCTCAATAAACTTCCTGGCCGTGGACTACATTTCCCAGAGGGACCGCGCCCGGAACGCGGCTGGATTTCCGTTCGTTCGCGAGATTTGGGGCCTCGCGTAAGCGAAGATAGTATGTGTAGTAGGTGTTTAGTTTAGCTCCTGATGGGATAGGCTACCCGAAACTGTGTGTTGATCGGGTCGCCAAATCCTTGTCTTCTGAACTGAACCCTTTCTGCAAGGGAAGGGTGCAGAGTGACAGGCCTGAGAAACGCGTAGGAAGGGTCTCTGAAATTAACGTGTGGCCGTGTCTCGTGTAGTTTTATAGGCGTGAGACAGAGTACCGGGCTCTTTTGACTGTGGTTTTGTGTATGAGCATTTGTGTGAGTTTAGGTTATTTGCCACTCTAAAGGTGTGGTAGTACTGCTTGTCATAGAATGTGACCGTATGCTTGCCTGCCTGGCAGCGTGTAGGTGATTATCAGACTGTGATTGGGTGTGAACCGCATGTATTACTGGGGATTGCTTGTGACATGACTTATGTAACATTGCGATTGTGATAGTGTTTGCACGTGTTGCTCGCTGTGAGGTTGTGTATGTGAACCTTATCGCGTGTGATTGGCGTTTGCCTGTGGTTTTGAGTTGTGAAACAGTGCTGCTGTGATAGGATGTTTGTGAACATGTATTTCCCTGATCTGCTATTTAGTTGTGCTTGTCCGATTATCTGATTTTGTGTATGCCATATGTATGACAGGAGTGTATTTGCCCCTGTGTGAAGAGAGTAAATGTTTCTCTGAAAGGGTGTTTGCGACCATATGTGCCTCTGACAGTGTTTGGATATACTTGTGTGATTGTATGTATGCCCTATGTATGACTGGATTTAGTTTGTGACTAGATGGTCTGTCAATATAGCTTTGATGATTGTGACTGTGTGACTGTGATTGTGTGTGACTTTGTGTGGTCATTTGTATAACTTTCTATACTGCCATGTTATGGGGGTTTAGTGAGATGCGGAGGTAGAGGTTGTTTTGGTGTTCCTGGGGTTCATTCTGGGGCTGAGTATGTATATGGATAATCAGTCTCATGTGGTTTCGTGCTTCTTTGAGTGTTTGACTTGCTTCTGTTTTGACCACAGTGGCTACCCCTCCCTCACTTCCCTCCCTTCTACCAACGTACACAGGGCCTTTTTTTTTTTTTTTTTTTTTTTTTAAAGACAGAGAAGGAAGGAAGGATAGAAGGAAGGAAAGGAGGAAGAAAGGGAAACATCTTTAAACATTTTCTTATTTTATTATATTTTGTTTGTTTGTTTGTTTTTTACATGGGCTGGGGCCGGGAATCGAACCGGGGTCCTCCGGCATGGCAGGCAAGCATTCTTGCCCGCTAAGCCACCGCGGCCCGCCCTACACAGGGCCTTTTGATTCATTTCTATATTCATCTTCATTTCACTCTAGGACTACAGTTATATTATCCCAGTTGTTACCCCTTGTAGCCTGAAAAGGCTTGGATGGGAGAACTGGCAGGCAGGAGAGAAGTCAGAAATCTGAACCCCTCATTCAAGTATAGGAATTTTTCCCAAGTCACAGACCTGTCTTGAGCTGAGAATTTTTTAAGTTACAGAACTTGCAAGACAATCCACTTGGAAGTGTATTGGGCCCTGGAGTGGGAATATGTACAATGGGACTGCTATAATGGCCAGCTTCTTGCTTCAGAAACTGTAGAACTCCATTCCAGGTCTCTGTCTCCAGTGGGCAGCTTTTAATCCACAAATAGATTTCTAGCCCAAGACACCTGTGACCTCTGATACAGAAACAGCAGCACTACTCTAGTTTCCTTTGGACTGTCCTTTGTGTTAAGTGAGGGTTACATTGTGGGGATGGAGGAAGAGGGTGTGTTCTAATTAGAGTATGCCTCAAGAAATACCTAAAATCCCATAATTCCATTTTTTTTTTCCCTGAGAGAATTGCCTAGAGGAGGAAAGAATAGCTGTTGTATGTTTAGAGAGAAAGTCCAAGGCGAATAGATGTTTCCTGAAATGCCTTTATTTTTCAAGAATAGGGATCTTTATTTTTCTTTTGAAATTTTTTACCTAAACCTTCTTTAAAGATGTAGGGGCAAGGCAACTTTCCATTACATTAGAAACAAGGAAATCGTGAAGTTAATTGTGATGGATGCTTCCAAATAGGGCTCAAATTGAGGAAAAATTGATTTGAGAACCATGGATTTAAAAAGAAAGCTCTATTGTGTTAAGTCTAGTGCAACAGTGTCCTGTTTTTCAACTTAGTTTTTTGAGTTTTTATTGAAAATTTCCAATGTAAACGAAAGCATAATGAACCTTCATGGCCCATTTTAAAAGTTATAACCTGACAATTTTGTTTCTTTTATTCTGTCTTTAATTCAACATCCTTTTTAGAGAGAAAAGTTCAAGGTGAATAGATGTTTCCCAAAATATTTTGCCTTTTGATTTCCTAATTAACTTATATTATTTAGATGAGTGTTTTTTTTTAATTTTCAAAAATTTGAGGGACCTTTCAGAGTTCTGTTACTGATTTCTAATTTCAGCCCATCATCTTCAGAGAACACACTTTGTGTGGTCCTTGAATCCATTTAAAGGTATTGAAATTTATTTTATGGCCCATAACGTGATCTGTCTTAGCAAATACTTTGTATGTGTCTGAATAGAATATGTACTCTGTGGTGATTAGGTATGGTGTCCTATATATGCCAATGAAGTCAAGCAGGTAGATAGTGTTGGTTTAAATCTTCTATACCCCTACTGATTTTCTGTCTACTTATTCTATCAATTGAGAGATACTGAAATCACTGATAATTGTGGGTTTATATACTCTCCGGATTCTATCAGTTTCTGCTTCATGTATTTTGAAGGTCTGTTATTAGGGGCATAAATGTTCTAATTTGATATCCTCATGGTGAATTGACCCCTTCTTCATTATGAAGTACTCTTCTTTAACTCTGACAATATTCTTTACCCTCTGAACATCTACCTTGCATGGTATTTAATGTGGCCATTCCAGCTATCAAATGTTATCGTCATATATCTTTTCTCCTTTTAATATATGTGTGTTCTGATATTTAAAGTGTGTTTCTTTTCAACCTTATATACTTGAGACTTGTTCATTTCTAATTCACTTTGACAATATCTGACTTTAACTATTATATTTGGTGTGATTATTGACAGCATTAGGTTCAATTGCATCATCTTATATTTGTCCCATCTGTTCTTTCTTCTTTTTCCCCTCTTTTCTGCCTTCTTATGTGTTCATTGAGAGACAGAAAGAGAAACAGAGAGAGTGACAGAGAGAGAGTTTCAAAAAATTTTTGGTGACCATTCTCAAAACAATATCTCTTGTAGCTGATCAGTAGGATAACACCCACTGTAATCATATTATTGTATTGGTAGTCCCTAAAATAACACCTCTCATGGTTTAGCCATCAATCTAAGACAGAATTAGACTAATTTGTTTTACTTTGATTTGTATTTTCTGGATTACTTTGCCCCCACTTTGATTTAAATTTGTTTTAAAATTACATAAAACTTTTACATGACTCCAAGATCAAAACTATATACTGAGAGGCATTCAGAGAAGCCTGGTGTCCATTTCTGTCCCCATTGCCCCATTTCCTCCTTTTGTCCATAGATAATTACTGTATTTCTCTTTGGTTCATTCCTCTATTTTTCTTTTAACAGGTTCTCATTTTAATAGGGTTCAAATTAGTTTTTTTTTTTTAATCATTCTTCATGTTTTTCTTTTGTGTTTTAAAAGTCAGAGCCATACCAAAGGTCATTTAGGTTTTGCTCCATGTCATATTTTGGAAGCTTTATAGTTTTACATTTTCCATTGATGTTGATGATCCCATTTGAGTTAATTTTTTTGAAAGCTGTAAGGTGTCTATATTCATTTGTGTGCACATGGATGTCCTGTTGTATCAGCACCATTTGTTCAAAAGATGATCCTTTCTCTATTGAAATCTCTTTGCTCAGCTGACTATATTTATATAGGTGTACTTCTGAGTGCTTTATTCTGTTCCACTGATCTATTTGTCTATATTTTCACCAATACTACACTGCCCTGAGTATCATAGTTTTACAGTAAGTCTTGAAGTGCATAACACCAGTTCTCCAACTTTATTCTTCAGTATTGTACTGTGGACTGTATTTGTTAAACTACCAGAATGCAATATGCCAGAAATGGAAGGTATTTACCAGGGAAATTTATTTTGTTGTGAGTTTACAGTTCTAAGGCCATAAATATGTTCCAGTGCATCCAGGGAAAAATACTTTGGCTCAAGGAAGGCTGCTCTGGGAAGGCACGTGGCTGGTATCTGCTGATCCCTTGCTTTTAGGCTCCATTGCTTTTACATGTTTCCTGTGGGGATTCCTCACTTGGTGTCTGTGGGCCTTCACTTAGTTCCTCCAGGATACAGCTCTGCATTCGGGCTTGCTTAGCATCTCATGGTAAGGCACTTGATGACATCTGCTGGGCATTGTATCTTCAAACATCTGGGTCTCATTTTGGCTATATCAGTTCTGAAGCATCTGTTCTCTAAGCATCTACATCTGCTCTGAAGTTTTTCCAAAAATTTGCACTTTTAAAGGACTCTTGTAAACTAATCAAGACCACCTTGAATGGGTAGAGCCACATCTCCATCTAATTAAAGGGCACATTCATAATTGAGCATGACACATCTCCACAACAATAATCTAATCAAAGCCTTCTGCCCTACAAGACATTTATTTAGATCTTTGATATCTTTTATCAGAGTTTTGTAGTTTTCCTTATATAGATCCTGTTATTTAGATAGATTTATTGCTATGGATATCATTTTTGGGTGCTAATGTAAATGGTGTTGTATTTTAATTTCAAAATCTAACTGTTTGGGGGTGCGGGGAAGATGGCAGAATTAGATTGATCAAGTTCAACCCTGCTCCAAGAAATAGCTAGAGAAGGGATGGAAGGGCAACTGAGATAGTGATTCCAGGGTCTAAGTGACCTGGGAGAGTCTTCCGCACCACACTGGATGGCCCTGGTAACAAAAGCTGAGGAACTGAGAAGCGGAGAACTGGAGACTGTTCAGCTGGTACAAACGACTTAATGCTGAAGCCTGGAGCCCTCAGGAGTTCATGGACTGGGAGACAGGAACTAGGAAGTAAGTCAAGCCACATTCCTAAAACTTGCTATGCTCACCAGCATGACCCTGTAACTTATGACTCACCTCACACCCCATGCACCTGAACACCATTGCCTGCCTGCACTCCCAATGCTCAAAGCACTCTTGCCATGTCAGCCACTCAGGCACATACCTGCTCCACAACCCCACCCCAAGCACAGGGCAACCCACTTCTACACAAGAACAGTTTTGCCTCACCCCTGCTGAGCCCTACTTCCCAGTCCCTGCCCCCTGCAGGCAGTCACCAGAGCATAAAAGCTGCTGGTGCTTACCTCCATACCCAGGCTATACCTGCCCCTAGCCCGTATGGTTGCACAGCCTCACACCACCTCCCTGAGCTCTGAGCACATGTGCATCACTATATGGCACTCCCAGATCCACACATGCGCATGACCCCCAGACAATAGCCCCCCAGCTCTAGGAAAGCACTGACCTGCGCAGTCAGGCCACATCTGCCCCAAGTCCATGCAGACACAATGCCTACCTGCTGCCCTAGCTCTGCACATGTACACAAAGAGCCCCATACCCTAGACCAGCACACATGAAAGCCCTGCTTCCTAGACCCATGTACTGGCACAGCCACATCCTCCCCCACCGCTGGGCAACCACACTCACAGGCACCAACTTAGCATCCTCAACCTGTGCCTATACCTGTGCTGCAATGCATCACTGCACTGTTGTGTCCCACCCTGTGTGCTGTATCCTGCTCCACATTAATCATGCAAATACAAGGCTCTAGACTAGTGAAGGGAATCAACATCCAAAGTAAACCAGTTAAGATATTTACATGGGGCAAAGGCAGAAGAAGATCACTAAACCTATCAGGATGCAGACAGATATACCCCAGCCTAATGACCAAATTAAAACACCAGAGAAGATACAGACATTGGAACAACTAATCAAACATGTTCATATAACTCTACTAAATAAAAACTCTACTCCACTAATGACATAAAGGAGATCAAGAAGACCATAAAGAGGAATTTGAAAGAATAAACAGAAAAATAGCAGATATCATGGAGATTAAAGATTCTGTTGACCAAATAAAAAGCGTACTAGAATGCACAAAACAGAAGATTTGAAGAGGCAGAAGAAAGAATAGGCAAACTAGAGGACAGGACAATTGATTTCGAACACTCAAAACAGCAAATGGCAAAAAAGATGGAGAAACTTGAATTGGGTCTCAGGGAAATGATGGAAAAAACAAATAACACAAATATAAGAATCATTGGTGTGTAGAAGAGAAGAGTAAATGGCTAAGAAGTGTAGTTGAGGATATAATGGGGGAAACCGTGCCAATCCTTATAAAGGATATAAATATACACCTCAAAGAAACTCAATGAACCCCAAGTAGAATAAATATAAACAGGTATTCCCCAAGACACATAGTAATCAGTCTGTCAAAAGTTGAAGAGAAGCAGAAAATCCTGAAATCAACAAGTTAAAAATAATCTACTACATACAAGGGAAACCACATAAGACTGAGTTCACACTAGACAACTGCCACTATGGAGGCAAGAAGGCAGTGGTATAATATACTTAAGAACATGAAAAAGAAAGACTTTCAGCCAAGAATTCTGTAATCAGCCAAATTCGCTTCAAAACTGAGGGAGAGATTAAAATTTTCAGACAAATCCTGAAAGAATTTGCCAACAAGAGACTGGCCCTACAAGAAATAGTAAAAGCAGTTCTGCCAGTTAAAAAAAAAAAGACAGGAGGGGGAGGTCAGCAGGAGGGCACAGAATTGGAGAGTACCAGTAAGGGTAACGTAAAGGATAAAAAGAGAAAGAAGGAAGAAAATACATAGATCTGACAAATAAAATCCTAAAGATAAGATGGTGGATTCAAGAAATGCCTTTTCAATAATAACTCTGAATGTTAATGGACTAAATTTACCAATTAAAAGATATAGATTGGCAGAATGGATTATGAAATATAATCCAGCTGTATCCTGCTTACAAGAGACTCAATCTTAGACGCAAGCACACACATATTGAAAGTGGGAGGATTGAAAAAGACGTTCAACACAAGTTGTAGCCAAAAGAAAACAGGTGTAGCTATACTAATATCAGACAAAATAGACTAAATGTAAAGACATCATAAGAGACAAAGAAGGACACAATATATTAACTAAAGGGACAATTCACCAAGAGGAAATAACAATCATCAATGTTTATGCTTCCAATCAAGGAGCTCCAAAGTACATGAGATACACATTGGTAAAACTGAAGGGAGTGATGGGTATTGCAACAATAATAGTAGGGGATATTAATATACCACTCTCCCTTCCAGATAGAACAACAAGACAGAAGATCAACAAGGAAATAGAGAAGTTAAACAACTTGAAAAATGAATTAGACCTAACAGACATGTTCAGGTCATACACCATACATACAAGAATATGCATTCTTCTCTAGTGCTCATGAAATATTTTCCAGGATACACCATAAGCTGGGACACAAACAGGTCTTTATAAATTTAAAAACATTGAAATTATTCAAAGCTGTTTCTCTGATCACAGTGGAATGAAACTGGATCTCAAAAACCACCAAAGAATGAGAACATTCAAAAAGATAGGGAGATTAAATAACACACTCTTAAACAATCAGTGGGTCAAAGAAGAAGTTGCTAGAAAAATCAGTAGCTATCTGGAGACAAATGAAAATGAGAATACAACATATCAGAACATCAAGAGCTGCACCAAGAGGAAAATTTATTGCCCTAAATGCCTATGTTAAAAACAAGAAAGAGCAAAATTCAAGGACTTAACTGCTCACCTGGAGGAACTTGAGAAATAACTAACCCCAAAGCAAATAGATGAGAAATAACAAAGATGAAACCAGAGTTAAATGAGTAGGGGAAAAAAGAACAGTGGAAAGAATCAATAAAACGAAAAGTTGGTTCTTTGAGAAAATAAATAAAATTGATGGGCCACAAAGTCCCCATGGGGGAATGGTGAGAGAGGGAGAAAATTCAAATTCCCAAGTAGAGAATTCTTGATATTCTCACAAGCGGTGGGGACAACCAAAGCAATAGGCTGAGACTGCAGTCTTGGGATTTGTTCATATGAACTTAACCCCACAAAGGATAGTCTAAGAGTCACCCCCAAAACAACCTCGTTTGTTGCTCAGATGTGGCTCTCTCTCTCTCTCAGCCAACATGCCCTCCCCCCTTTACGTGGACATGACTCCCAGGGATTTGGACCTTCCTGGCAATGTGGGACAGAAATCCGAGAGTAAGCTGGGACTTAGCACCAAGGAAAACTTCTAGACCAAAAGGGGGAAGAGAGAAATGAGACAACGTGTCAATGGCTGAGAGATTCCAAACAGAGTCAAGAGGATATCCTGGGGGTTATTCTTATGAATTAAATAGATATCACCTTTTTAGTTAAGGCATAACAGAGAGGCTGGAGTGAACTGCCTGAAAATGTAGAGCTGTGTTCCAGTAGCCATGTTTCTTGAAGATGATTATATAATGATATAGCTTTCACAGTGTGACTGTGTGTTTGTGAAAATCTTGTGTCTGATGCTTCTTTTATCTACCTTATGGACAGGTGAGTAAAACATATGGATTAAAAATAAATAATAGGGGGAACAAATGATAAAATAAACTTAATAGACTGAAGTGCTAGTGATAAATGAAAGAGATGGATAAGGGGTATAGGATGAATGACTTTTTTCTGTTTTCTTTTTATTTCTTTTTCTGAATTGAGGCAAATGTTCTAAGAAATAATCATGATGATGACTATACAACTATGTGATTAAAAAATAATGTTCAGGGGAGAGGGCCAAGATGGCAGCTTAGCAAAGTGCACGTTTTAGTTTGTCCTCCAGAACAATGACTAAATAACCAGAAACAGTACAGAAGAGCTCCTGAGGCCACATCAGAGACCAGTCACACAGCGTACCCCAGTCTGGGCTAGCTGGACCTGCTGTGAGCCTCCTCAGAACCGTGAGTTTCCCAAGCCGTGGTGGCCGGTGCACCCGCACCCCCACAGGCTACTTCCCTGAGGGGAAAGGAAAGAGACTTTACCAGCAGCAGGGGCTGAGCCCAACCAAACGCCAATTGTGGCATTAATTAACAAATTCTGATTACTAAAAATAGGCCCCCAGCTCAGGTGAACCTGGTCAAAGTGGAGGTCGCTAATTTTTGCCCTGGTGCCGAGGGGGCAGGGCTGACAGAAAAAGAAAAAAAAGGAAACACAGGTTTTTGTAGCTGTGTTTCTACAGACTTGACTGCCCTTGGATTCAGCGGCAGGATTTCTCAGGCTGCAACTGCCCCAGGCATAGGGAGAAACAAGCTTGTTTGAGGGCTTGTCTGGAGCCTGTGCCTTCCCCAGGGGAGGGGTGAAGCCCAACTCAGGTGGAATCCCTCCCTTAAGGAACTCAGACACCAGAGCTTGGTAATTTGAAGCCATTAAAACCAGCCTACAATCTCTCCTCTGTCTCCACCATGCCCCCAGCAGGGAAAGCCTGCCAAAGTTAAAGGTACTGCATCATCTTATGCTGGTGGGACCCACAGGCAGACAAGTGCCACATACTGGGGAGGATAAGAAAAACAGAGTCCAGAAACTTCACAGGAAAGTCTTTCAACCTGTAGGTCTCACCCTCAGGGAAAACTGATGCATGTGACTCTTTCCTCCTGATAGGAGGCCAGTTTGACCAGGAAAAATCTGGCTGGGGTCTATAATACCTAAGTAGACCCTCCTAAGTGTGGGGGGAAAAGGCACCATACAGGCAGGGCAAAAAACAAGAAAACAAGAACTGAAAAATTCTCCTCTGTTAAACAAAACCTAAGCTAGAAGTCCAGAAAAAGTTGAACTGAATGTCAAAGAACAGACAGACAACAAATTCATCCAGCAAGAAAACCCTAGGTAAAAGAAGTGAAAGCAATCTCCAGAATAAACTAGTTAAGATAATTAAATGTCTAGACATCAGCAAAAAACAACAAATCACACCAGGAAAATTGAAGATATGGCCCAATCAAAGGAACAAACCAACAATTCAAATGAGATACAGGAGCTGAAAGAATTAATTCAGAATATACAAACAGGCATGGAAAACCTCATCAAGTAGCAAATCAATGAATTGAGGGAGTATATAAAGAAGGCAAGGAATGAACAAGAAATGGAAAGTCTGAAAAAACAAATCACAGAACTTATGGAAATGAAAGCCATGGTAGAAGAGATAAAAAAAGGATGGAAACCTACAATGGTAGATTTCTAGAGGCAGAACATAGGATTAGTGAACTGGAGGATGGAACATCTGAAATCCGACAAGAAACAGAAACTATAGGGAAAAAAATGGAAAAATATGAGCAGGGACTCAGGGAATTGAATGACAATATAAAGCACACAAATATACGTGTTGTGGGTGTCCTGGAAGGAGAAGAGAAGAGGAGGAGAAAAACTAATGGAAGAAATTATCACTGAAAATTTCCCAATTATTATGAAAGAATAAAAATTACAGCTCCAAGAAGGGCAGTGTACCCCAAAGAGAACAGATCCAAATAGCCATACTCCAAGACACTTACTAATCAGAATGTCAGAAGTCAAAGAGAAAGAGAGAATCTTGAAAGCAAGAGATAAGCAATCCATCATGTACAAGGGAAACCCAATAAGATTATGTGTAGATTTCTCAGCAGAAACCATGGAGGCGAGAAGACAGTGGGATGATATATTTAAATTACTAAAAGAGAAAAATTGCCAACCAAGAATTCTGTACCCAGAAAAATTGTCCTTCAAAAATGAGGGAGAAATTAAAACATTTCCAGACAACAAATCACTGACAGAATTTGTGACCAAGAGACCAGCTCTGCAAGAAATACTAAAGGGAGCACTAGAGACAGATGGGAAAAGACAAAAGAAAGAGGTGTGGAGAACAGTGTAGAAATGAAGACCATGAGTAAAGGTAAAAAGAAGGAAAATTAGATATGACATATAAAACCCAAAAGTCAAAATGGTAGAAGAAAGTACTACCCATGCAGTAATAACACTAAATATTAATGGACTGAATTCCCCAATCAAAAGACATAGACTGGCAGAATGGATTAAAAAACAGGATCCTTCTATATGCTGTCTACAGGAAACACATCTTAGACCCAAAGATAAACATAGATTGAAAGTGAAAGGTTGCGAAAAGATATTTCATGCAAACAACACTCAGAAAAGAGCAGGAGTAGCTATACTAATATCCAACAAACTAGACTTCAAATGTAAAACAGTTAAAAGAGACAAAGAAGGATACTATGTACTAATAAAAGGAACAATTCAGCAAGAAGATATAACAATCATAAATATTTATGCATCAAACCAGAATGTTCCAAAATACATGAGGCAAACACTGAGAAGAGAAATAGACACATCTACCATAATAGTTGGAGACTTCAATTCCCCACTCTCATCAACAGACAGAACATCTAGAGAGAGGATCAATAAAGAAACAGAGAATTTGAATAATACAATAAATGAGCTAGACTTAACATACATTTATAGAACATTGCACCCCACAACAGCAGGATACACCTTTTTCTAAAATGCTCATGGATCATTCTCGAGGATAGACCATATGCCAGGTCACAAAGCGAGTCTCTATGAATTTAAAAAGATTGAAATCATACAAAAACACTTTCTCAGATCATAAAGGAATGAAGTTAGGAATCAATAATAGGCAGAGTGCCAGAAAAATTCACAAATATTTAGAGGCTCATCAACACATTCTTAAACAACCAGTGGGTCAAGGAAGAAATTACAAGAGAAATCAGTAAATACCTCGAGACAAATGAAAATGAAAACACAACATATCAAAACTTATGGGACACAGCAAAGGCAGGGCTAAGAGGGAAATTTATTGCACTAAATGCCTATATCAAAAAAGAAGAAAGGGCAAAAACTCACGAATTAACTGTCCACTTGGAAGAACTAGAGAAAGAACAGTAAACTAACCCCAAAGCAAGCAAAAGAAAAAAAAATAACAAAGATTAGAGCAGAAATAAATGAAATTGAGAACATGAAAAAATTGAGAAAATCAATAAAACCAGAAGCAGTTCTATGAGAAAATCAAAACATTGATGGACCATTAGCAAGATTGACAAAAAGAAGAAGAGACAGGATGCAAATAAATAAGATCAGAAATGGAAGAGGAGACATAACCACTGACCCCACAGAAATAAAAGAAGTAATAACAGGATACTATGAACAACTTTATGCTAATTAACTAGACAATGTAGATGAAATGGACAGCTTCCTAGAAAGGCATGCACAACCAGCTTTGACTCAAGAAGAAATAGATGACCTCAACAAGCCAATCATAAGTAAAGAAATTGGATCAGTCATTAAGAATCTCCCCAAAAAGAAAAGTCCAGGGCCAGATGGCTTCACATGTGAATTCTACCAAGCATTCAAGAAAGAATTACTACAAATTCTGCTCAAACTCTTCAAAAAAAATTGAAGGGGAGGGAAATCTACCTAATTCATTCTATGAATCCAACATCACCCTCATACCAAAGCCAGACAAAGATATTACAAAAAAAAAAACAACAAAAAACAAAACTACTGACCAATCTCTCTAATGAATATAGATGAAAAAATCCTCAAAAAAAATTCTAACAAATCGGATCCAGCAACACATTAAAAGAATTGTACATCATGACCAAGTAGGATTCATCCCAGGTATGCAAGGATGGTTCAACATAAGAAAATCAATTAATGTAATACACCATATCAACAAATCAAAGCATAAAAACCATGTGATCATCTCAATTGATGCAGAAAAGGCATGTGACAAAATTCAACATCCTTTCCTGTTGAAAACACTTCAAAGGATAGGAATAGAAGGGCACTTCCTTAAAATGATAAATGGAATGTATGAAAAACCCACAGCTAATATCATCCTGAATGGGGAAAAACTGAAAACTTTCCCCCTAAGATCAGGAACATGACAAGGGTGTCCACTATCACCACTATTATTCAACATTGTGTTGGAGGTTCTAGCCAGAGCAATTAGACAAGAAAAAGAAACACAAGGCATCAAAATTGGAAAGGAAGAAGTAAAACTCTCACTGTTTGAAGATGATATGATACTACATGTTGAAAACCCTGAAAAATCCACAGCAAAACTACTAGAGCTAATAAATGAGTACAGCAAAGTGGCAGGTTACAAGATCAACACTCAAAAATCTGTAGTGTTTCTATACACCAGTAATGAACAATCTGAGGGGGAAATCAAGAAAAGAATTGCATTTACAGTTGCAACCAAAAGAATAAAATATTTAGGAATAAACTTACCTAAAGAGACAAAAGACCTATACAAAGAAAACCATAAGAAATTGTTAAAAAAAAAAAAAATCACAGAACACCTAAATAGATGGAAAGGCATACTGTGTTCATGGATTGGAAGATTAAATATAGTTCAGACGTCAATTCTACCTAAATTGATTTACAGATTCAATGCAATAGCAATTAAAAACCCCAAAATATATTTTTCAGAAATATAAAAACCAAAAACCACATTTATCTGGAAGGGCAGGGTGTCCCAAATAGCTAAAAGTATCCTGAGAAAAAACAATGAAGTCGGAGGTCTCATGCTATCTGACTTTAAGGTGTATTTTGAAGCTACAGTGGTCAAAACAGCATGGTACTGGCGTAAAGATAGACATACTGACCAATGGAATCAAATAGAGTGTTCATATATAGACCTTCTCATCTATGGAGAATTGATCTTTGATAAGGCAATCAAGCCAACTCACCCAGGACAGAACAGTCTCTTCAATAAATGGTGTCTAGAGAACTGGATGTCCGTATGCAAAAGAATGAAAGAGGACCCATATTGCACACCCTATACAAAAATTAACTCAAAATGGATCAAAGACGTAAACATTAGATCTAAGGCCATAAAACTGCTAGAAGAAAATGTAGGAAAATATCTTACAAATCTTATACTAGGAGATGGTTTCCTAGACCTTACACCCAAAGCAAGAGCACTGAATAAATAAATAAATAAATAAATGGGAACTTCTCAAAATTAGACACTTTTGCGCATCAAAGAACTTTGTCAAGAAAGTAAAAAGACAGCCTACACAATGGAAAACAATATTTGGAAATGATATTTCAGATAAAGCTCTAGTATCCAGAATTTATTATAAAGAGATTGTACAACTCAACAAAAAAAAGACAGCCAACCCAATTACAAAATGGGCAAAAGACTTGAACAGACACTTCTCAGAAGAAGAAATATAAATGGCCAAAAAGCACATGAGGAGATGCTCAACTTCCCTGGCTATTAGAGAAATGCAAATCAATGAGATATCATCTCACACCTGCCAGAAAGGCCATTATCAATAAAACAGAAAATGACAAGTGCTGGAGAGGATGTGGAGAAAGAGGCACACTTATCCACTGTTGGTGGGAATGTCAAATGGTACAACCGCTGTGGAAGGCAGTTTGGCGGTTCCTCAAAAAGCTAAATATAGAATTGCCCTATGACCCAGCAATACCATTGCTAGGTATCTATTCAGAGGACATGAGGGCAAGGACACAGACATTTGCACACCAATGTTTATAGCAGCATCATTTACAATTGCGAAGAGATGGAAACAGCCAAAATGTCCATCAACAGACAAGTGGCTAAACAAACTGTGGTATATACATACGATGGAATATTATGCAGCTTTAAGACAGAATAAAGTTATGAAGTATGTAACAACATGGATGGACCTTGAGGACATTATACTGAGTGAGATTAGCCAAAAACAAAGGACAAATACTGTATGTTCTCACTGATATGAACTGACATTAGTGAATACTCTTGGAATATTTTGTTGGTCACAGAGACCACCAGGTGATAGAAATAGGGTAAGATATTGGATAATTGGAGCTGAAGGAATACAGATTGTGCAACAGGGCTGAATATAAAAACTCAGAAATGCACAGCACAATACTACCTAACTGTAATACAATTATGTTAAAACACTGAATGAAGCTGCATGTGAGAATGATAGAGGGAGGAGGGCTGGAGGCATAAATGAAATCAGAAAGAAAGACAGACATTACAGACTGAAATAGTATCATCTAGGAATGCCTAGAGTGTATAATAATAGTGACTAAATGTACAAATTTTTTAAATGTTTTTGCATGAGGAAGAACAAAGGAATGTCATTACTATAGGGCGCTGAAAATAGATGATAATTAATATTTTAAAATCTCACTTTATGTGTGAGACTAAAGCAAAAAATGTTTATTTGGTACAAAATTTTTATTTTAAGTAGTGCATTTCCTAATATAACATGTAGATAGCTTGATTGAACACCATAAGTACTTGGACTCTCAGGTAGGACATGAGATTTTGTTGGTTTGTTCAGAGTGATGCCCTGATGAATCCCAGAGTGATTCAGTCAGTGAGTGGGAAAGTATTTGCAAAGTCACCTTCAGAGAATGGGGAGAATGGGGAGAAATTCAACTTCCCCAAGTTGAATCCTTGGTATTATCACAAGCAGTGTGGATAACCAAAGCTATAGGCTGAGTCTCCAGTCTTGGGGTTCGTTCACATGAAACTTAACCCTACAAAGAATATGTCAATTCTACTTAAAATTTAGGCCTCAGAGTCACCCCCAAGAGAGCCTCTTTTGTTGCTCAGATGTGGCCTCTCTCTCCACCAACACAACAAGCAAGCTCACCACCCTCCCCCTGTCTATGTGCGACACGACTCCCAGAGGTGTGGACCTTCGTGGCAACATGGGACAGAAATCCTAAAATGAGCTGAGACTCAGAATCAAGGGATTGAGAAAAACCCTAGAATGAGCTGAGACTCAGCATCAAGAGATTGAGTAATCCTTCTTGGCCAAAAGTGGGAAGGGTGAAATGAGACAAAATGTCAGTGGCTGAGAGATTACAAACAGAGTTGAGAGGTTATCCAGGAGGTTATTCTTATGCATTGAGTAGAGGTCACCTTGTTATTCAAGATGTAATGGAGAGGCTGGAGGGAACTGCCTGAAAATGTAGAGCTGTGTTCCAGGAGCCATGTTTCTTGATGTTGATTGATAATGATATAGCTTTCACAATGTGACTGTGTGATTGTGAAAACCTTGTGTCTGATGCTCCTTTTTCTACCATGTCAACAGATGAGTAGAACATATGGAATAAAAATAAATAATAGGGGAAACAAATGTTAAAATAAATTTAGTTTGAAATGCTAGTGATCAATGAAGCCAAGCAGTAAGGGGTATGGTACGTATAATCTTTTTTTTTTTCTGTTTTCATTTTATTTCTTTTTCAGTTGTCTTTTTATTTCTTTTTCTGAATTGATGCAAATGTTTCAGAAATGATGAATATGCAACTAGGTGATGATATTGTGAATTACTGATTATATATGTAGAATGGAATTATCACATATTAATGTTTTAGTTCATTTGTTAATTTTTTAAATAAATAAATAAATAAATAATGTTCATATTGTGTGTTGATTGGTAGTGTTCTAGTTTTCTAGGTGCTGGAATGCAACACAACAGAGATGGATTGGCTTTTAATAAAAGGGGATTTATTTTGTTAGTTCTTCCGAGGAAAGGCAGCTAACTTTCAACTGAGGTTCTTTCTTATGTGGGAAGGCACAGGGTGATCTCTGCTGGCCTTCTCTCTAGGCCTCTGGGTTCCAACACCTTTCATCAGGGTGATTTCTTTCTGCATCTCCAAAGGCCTGGGCTGAGCTGCGAGTGCTGAGATGAGGTATGCTGAGCTGCTTGGGCTATGCTACGTTGTGCTGTCTCATTTGAGCACCAGCCAATTAAGTCAAACATCAGTCATTGCAGCAGGCATGCCTCCTAGCCAACTGCAGTTGTAATCAGCAACAGATGAGGTTCAGGTACCACTGGCTCATGTCCACAGCAACAAAAGTAGATGCCTTCACCTGGCCAAGTTGACGACTGAATCTAACTACCACGGGTATTATTAATAAAAAATTTTTTAAAAATTGATGGGCCACTAGCAAGGCTGACAAAGAAGAAAAGAGAGAGGATGCAAATAAACAAAATCAGAAATGAGAAGGGGTGCGTTACCACAAAGCCTGAAGAAATTAATCATAAGAGGATACTATGAGCAACTGTATGCCAACAAATTAGACAGCTTAGATGAAATGGACAAATTCCTGGAAACATACAAACAAGCTAAACTGACTCAGGAAGAAATGGAAGATTTCAACAAACCAATTACAAGTAAAGAGATTCAATCAGTCATCAAAAATCTTTCTACAGAGAAAAGCCCACTGCAAAATGGCTTCACGAGGGAATTTTATCAAACATTCCAAAAAGAACTAAAACTGATCCTGTTGAAACTTATCCAAAAATTTGAAGAGAAAGGAACACTATCTAACTCATTTTATGAAGCTAATGTCATTTTAAAATGGGTAAAGATGTGTATAAGTTAGGGTTTTCTAGAGAAACAGAATCAACAAGAAATATTCATAAATATAAAATTTATAAAAGTGTCTCATAAAACAGTGGGAACGTAGAGTCCAAAATCCGTAGGGCAGGCTGTGAAGCTGACAGCTCTGATGGAGGGTCTGGACAAACTTCACAGGAGAAGCTCGCTGGCCAAAGCAGGAAGAGAGCCTGTCTCTTCGGAATCCCCCTTAAAAAGCTTCCAGTGATTAGATTAAGCATCACTCATTAAAGAAGATACTCCCCTTGGCTGATTACAAATGGAATGCACTGTGGGTGTAGCCAACATGATCAAGATTTGATTCCATAAAATGTCCTCATAACAAAAGACAGGCCAGCATTTGCCCAACCAGACAAACAGGCCCCACCACATAGCCAAGTTGACACATGAACCAGACCATGACAGTTCACCCCTTGTCAACTTGGCAGCTATATTCATCACCTTAAACCATACCTAATTTCTAAATAGTAAACAATAAAAGATACATTTTTTTTCCACCTGACAATACTCAACTGTCCTGCATATAACCAGAAATACATTAAATCTCTCCAGAAAAGGGTACAAGACCTTGGGTAATATTCATTCTTAAACTTGATATCTTACAACTTAAATAGTATAATATAAACAAAACAGCATTACAGTCCTCATTTCCATGACTGATCACGTGGTCATGGTTCATATTTATCATTACCTTCTTTCACTACCCATTCCATGTTCCCTTTACCTGCAGCAAGCGCTTCAGCTGGCCATGGTTCTTTGCCTGGTGGGGTGACCCAAACCTTCATTTCTGAAGTTTCAGAGACACTGGTAGTCCTGCCAGGATTAGGTTGTAGCAGATTTCCATGGATTTTAATCACAGGGCATGGTAGTACTAAAAGAACCCTAGGGGATCTCCAATAATCCAGGAAAACCCTTCTTCACTTCCCTTGTGTAGCTGCAGCCCTATTCCCCCCTGATAGTCAGGGCTAATCATTCCATCCAGTAATGTAATCCCCATCTTGGCTTGTTGATCCAGGGACATGAGTAGCCCAAAGTGAGCAGGTGGCAGCCTTAGATTCCAGTTCAACGGAATTGTTGTTTCTCCTGGTGAAATCACTCCCCCTTTTGGAACTAAAACCTGTAGGCCAGCAGAGCTCAGGGCCACAGGGACAGGAGTAAAAAATTTTCCTAGTGGATCACTAGGGGTAATAGTGAATGGTGCCACTCCCATTTCCACCCCTTGGTTCCTGGACCCATTGACCCTGGCTATGGGAGAAACAGCACAATACAGCAGATGCTGATTCAGAGCATACACAGCTTCCTGGAGAACATTACCCCAGCCCTTCAAGGTATTGTCACCTAGTTGGCACCATAATTGAGTTTTCAAAAGGCTATTCCCCTGTTCGATCAATCCAGTTGCTTCTGGATAACCAGAGAATTCCATGAGAATGTGTGCACGCCCACACTTCATTTGCTGTGAAGTGCGTTCCTTGATCAGAAGCAATGCTGATTGGAATACCATGATGATATAAAAGGCATTCTGTAAGCCCACGGATGATAGTCTTGGCAGAAGCATTGTGTTCAGGGAAAGCAAACCCATATACAGAGTATGTGTCTACTCAGAAAAAATCACTGCCCCTTCCATGATGATCAGCCAGCTGGTCAGCTCAGGGAATGGTGCCATATTGGGGGCTGAGTGCGGGTCTTTCCTGCAGGCAGATTGGGCATTGAGCAGTGCCTGTAGCCAGGTCAGCCTTGGTGAGTGGAAGTCCATGTCACTGAGTCCATGGATAACCTCCATCCCTACTACCATGACTACTTTGTTCATGAGCCCATTGGGCAATGACAGGAGATGCTGGGAAAAGAGGCTGAGTGGTATCCACAGACCAGGTCATCTTATCCACTTGATTATTAAAACCTTCCTCTGCTGACATCATCCTCTGGTATGCATTCACATGGGACAAAAATATCCTCATGTTTTTAGCCCACTCAGAAAAGTCAATCCACATACCTCTTCCCCAGACCTCTTTGTCAGCAATTTTCTAATTACAGCCTTTCCAAGTCCCTGGCCATCCAGCCAAACAATTAGCAACAGCCCAGGAGTCAGTAAACAAATGCACCTCTGGCCAGTTCTCCTTCCAAGCAAAATGAACAACCAGGTGTACTGCTCGAAGTTCTGCCCAATGGTAGGATTTCCCCTCACCACTGTCCTTCAAGGACACCCCGGAAAGGGGTTGTAGTGCTGCAGCTGTCCACTTTTGGGTGGTAACTGTGTATCATGCTGAACCATCTGTAAACCAGGCCTGGTTTTCTCTTCCTCAGTCAACTCACTGTAAGGAAGTCCCCAAGAGGCCATCATTGCTCTGGTCTGGGAAAGAAAAGATAATGTGGCAGGAGTGGAGACCACGGGTATTTGGGCTACTTCCCCATATAACTTACTTGTGCCTTCAGAACCTGCTCTGGCCCTATCTTGTATATACCATTTCCACTGTATGATGGAGTGCTGCCACACACGCTGAACTTTATGGCTTGGGTCAGACAACACCCAGCTCATGATAGGCAACTAGGGTCTCATGATAACTTTGTGGCCCAAGGTTAAGCATTTGGTTTCTACTAAGGCCTAGTAACAGGCCAAAAGCTGTTTTTCAAAAGGAGAGAAGTTATCCGCAGTAGATGGTAAGGCTTTGCTCCAAAATCCTAAGGGTCTGCATTGTGATTCTCCTATAGGGGCCTGCAAAAGACTCCAAACAGCATCTCGATTTGCCACTGACATTTCCAGCACCACTGGATCTGCTGGATCATATGGCCCAAGTGACAGAGCAGCTTGTACAGCAGTCTGGACCTGTTGCAGAGCCTCCTCTTGTTCAGGCCCCCACTCAAAATTACCAGCTTTTCTGGTTACTCAATAAATGGGCCAGAGTAGCACTCCCAAATGAGGAATATGTTGTTGCCAAAATCCAGACAGCAACTAGGTATTGTGCCTCTTTTTGGTTGTAGGAGGGGCCAGATGCAGCAACTTATTCTTCACCTTAGAAGGGATATCTTGACATGCCCCACACCACTGGACACCTGAAATTTCACTGAGTTGAAGGCCCCTGTATTTTTTGTTGGATTTATCTCCCATCTTCTGACACACAAATGCCTTACCAATAAGTCAAGAGTAGTTGCTACTTCTTGCTCACTAGATCCAATCAACATGATATCATCAATATAATGGACCAGTGTGATGACTTGTGGGAGGGAGAAATGATCAAGTTCCCTGCAGACAAGATTATGACATAGGGGTGGAGAGTTGATATACCCCTGAGGTAGGACAGTGAAAGTACATTGCTCACCTTGCCAGCTGAAAGCAAACTGTTTCTGGTTATCCTTACTAAAGCTATTGAGAAAAAACAATTTTCCAGATCAATAGCTGCATACTAGGTACCAGAGGTGTATTGATTTGCTCAAGCAATGATAACACATTTGGAACAGCAGCTGCAACTGGAGTTACCACCTGGTTGAGCTTATGATAATCCACTGTCATCCTCCAAGACACATCTGTTTTCTGTACAGGCCAAACAGGAGAGTTGAATGGAAATATGGTGGGAATCATCACCCCTGCGTCCTTCAATTCCTTAAGCATGGCAGTAATCTCTGCAGTCCCTCCAGGAATCTGGTATTGCTTCTGATTTACTATTTTGCTAAGCAGGGGAAGTTCTAGTGGCTTCCACTTGGCTTTCCCCATCATAATAGCCCTCACTGCACAAGTTAGAGTGCCAATGTGGGGATTCTGCCAGTTGTTCAGTATGTCAATTCCAATTATGCATTCTGGAGCTGGGGAAATAACTACAGAATGGGTCTGGGGACCCCTGGACCCATTGTGAGATGGACCTGAACTAAAACTCCATCGATCACCTGACCTCCATAAGCCCCCATTCTGACTGGTGGACCATAGTGATGTTTTGGGTCCCCTGGAATTAATGTCACTTCTGAACCAGTGTCTAATAATTCCTAAAATATCTGATCATTTCCTTTTCCCCAGTGCACAATTACCCTGGTAAAAGGCCATCGGTCTCCTTAGGGAAGGCTTGAAGGAAGATTAACAGTATAGATTTGTGGCAGTGTAACAGGGTTCTCCCCCAAAGGGACCTGGCCTCCCCTTCATTCAGGGGGCTTTGGTTCTGTAAACTTTCTCAAGTCTGGAAATTGATTAAGGGGCCATGACTCTGTGTTTTTGTAATTCAGTTAGACTTCTGTTCACTTGACCTAGAATGCTTTTGTTTATATAGCTCAAACAAGAATTTAGTAGACTTCCCATCTATTGTATTTCTAGGTACCCCATGATTTAGTAGCCAACACCACAAATCTCTGCGAGTCAGATTATTTTGACTCCTGCTTTGAGTTTGCTGTGCATTATAATAGCCACGTCCACCCTGTCTTTGGTGATTAAGTGCTGCCACCTGGCTTCTGCCAACTTAGGTTCCAGTCATCTCCATTGTGTTTAAGGATTCCAGCTCAGTGACTGCAGTTCCTACAGTAATATCTGACCTACAGAGAAGTGCAAATACAGAGCTCTTCAGGGATGATGGTGCTAGTCTCAAAATTTATTTCTCACTGTTCTGGTAAAAGGTGTATCCTCTGGACATTCCTGGGGTGTAAGAGCAGGGTTTGCATGATAAATCCACTCTAACATTCCAATCTCTCAAGGCCTCTGGATCCCCTCATCTACATTATACCAGGGCAGTTCTGGCATTTCAACCTCAGGTAATGGAGGCTCCCTTTTGATCCATGTTTCAAACAACCATCCAAACGAACTGTTAATGCCTTTTCTAACCCCTTGAACTATAACATTGAATGCAGAATCTCTGTTTAGTTGGCCCATATCAATACATCCAGCCTGATCCAGCCTTATATCCCTCCCACCATTATCCTACACCTTTAAAATCCATTGTCATGCATATTCCCCTGATTTCTGTCTATATAAATTGGAAAGCTGACACAGTTCTTTTGGAGTATAATGTACCTCTTCATGGGTGATACTTTGTACCTCATTTTTAGGGGCCTGTTGTGACTTTAGTCTAGTTATAGGTCTGGAAGAAATGAGGTGTGGTAGGGGTAGCTCATGAAGAGAATTAGAAGTATCTTCCAAGCCATTTGCTTCAGGGAATTCATTTGCAGTTTCATCTGGTGAAGCAGGATTAATCACTCTAGGGCTAATACCTTCAGGTGGAGGTTGGGTGGCCAACTCCTCAAGGTAGGCTGGAGGTGGTGCAGCTATGTCCTCAGGGCAGACTACTACAGGGTTATATAGAGAAGACTCAGCGTGATCCGGTGTTTCAACCTTGCCACTAACATCATTATAAACCATATGTCACCATCCCATTTTTCAGGGTCCCACTCCTTTCCAATCAATGCCCTCACTTTATGGCAGACACCATTTAAGATTGAAATTTCAGTTTATGTTGTAAAGTTGCTACTCTAGCAATAAGATTCTGAGTCTGAGTGTTGGAGATCTCAAACCTACAGCTACAGGAAATAAGATTTTCCTTCAGGACACTCATAGAAACCTCCACATCTGTCAGATGGTGCATAAGCTTCTTGTTTGAAGCTTAAGCCCATCCCTTTCACTCATCAATGTATACAGTGTATCTAACAACAATCAGCCAACATGTCTATACCTCCTATTTTCACAAAACTATGTAAAGGTATCCAAAATATCCCCCAGAGCCTGGGTTCATACAAGAGAAGCATTAGATGAATCAAATGCTGATATTTTGACTATCTCTTTTGCTAATTCACTCCATGGATTGGCAATGTCATTCTGATTATGGGAATCAGAGTCTTTAGTGCCTTTGAGTCCAGTAAGAGTAGAAAAATATTCATAAAAAAACATTTTTAAGATTCTGTTCATAAGAACCACTCCTGGTACCAAGTTCTATTAGTTAAGGTTCTCTAGAGAAACAGAATCAACAGAAAATATTCATAAATATAAAATTTATAAAATTTTTTCACAAAACCATGGGAACATAGAATCCAAAATCCATAGGGCAGGCTGTGAAGCTGACAACTCCAATGGAGGGTCTGGATGCACTCCACAGGAGAGGCTCATTGATCATAGCAGGAAGAGAGCCTGTCTCTTCTGAACCCTCCTTAAAAAGCTTCCAGTGATTACATTAAGCATCACTCACTTAAGAATATACTCCCCTTGGCTGATTACAAATGGAATCAGCTGTGGATATAGCCAATGTGATCATGATTTCACTCTATGAAATGTCTTCATAGCAAAGACAGACCAGTGGTTGCCCAACCAGACAAACAGGCACCACCTCCTGGCCAAGTTGACACATGAACCTGACCATAACCAGATGCTATAAGAAAGGAAAACTATCTGCCAATATCCCTAATGAACATAGATGCAAAGATTTTCAAGAAAATCCTAGCAAATCGAACCCAACAACATGTTAAAAGAATTTTACACAACAACGAAGTAGAGTTTATGCCAGGAATGGAAGGATGGTTCAACACAATAAAATCAATTAATATAATACAGCACATTAACAACAAATTGAAAAGGAAAAATCACATGATCATCTCAATTGATTCTGAAAAAGCATTCCATAAAGTTCAACATTCCTTTCTGATAAAAAAAACAATTCAAAAGATAGGAATCAAAGGTAACTTCCTCAATATGATAAAGAGCATACATGAAAAACCAATAGCCAGCATCATACTCAATGGAGAGAGTGAAAGCTTTCCCCAAGCCCAGGAACTAGACACTGATGCCCACTACCACTATTATTCAACATTATGCTAGAAGTTCAGGCTAGAGCAATCAGGCAGGACAAAGAAATAAAAGACATCCAAACTGGAAAGGAAGAAGTAAAACTTTCATTATTGCAGGTGACATGATACTATACTTGGAAAATCCTGAGAAATCTACAACAAAGTTACTTGAGCTAATAAACAAATTCAACAAGGTGGCAGGATGTAAAATTAATTTACAAAAACCGGTAAAGTTTCTATACACAAGAAATGACCTAATTGAGGAGTCAGTTAAGGAAAAATTCCATTCAAAATAGCAAGTAAAAGAATCAAGTACTTAAGAATGAACTTAACTAGGAATTTAAAGGATTTACACATAGAAACTATCTAACATTGCTAAAAGAAATCAAAGAAGATCTAAATAGGTGGAAAGACATTCCCTGCTCATGGATAGGTAGGTTAAATATAGTTAAGATGTCAATTCTACCCAAATGGATCCACAGATTCAATGCAGGACCAATCAAAATTCCAACAACCTACTCTGGAGACTTGGAAAAGCTAGTTACCAAATTCATCTGGAAGGAGAAGGGACACCAAATAGCTTAAAAGATCCTATACAAGAACAATAAAGTGGGAGGATTAACACTTCCTGATGTTAAAACTTATTATAAAGCCACCATGGTCAAAACAGTATGGTATACTGGCACAAAGATAGAAATATTGCCCAATGGAATCAAGTCAAGAGTGCAGAAATAGACCACCAAATCTATGGTCAACTGATTTCTTACAAGGCAGCAAAATCCAATGAGCAGGGACAAAATGGTGTTTTCGAGAAAAGGGCATGGCAGAACTTGATATAAGTAGCCAAAAGAATGAAAGAGGACCCTTATCTAACACCCTATCCAAAAAGTAACTCAGTGTGGCTCAAACAACTAAATATAAGAACTAGCACCAAAAAGCTTCTAGAAGAAAATGTAGGGAAACATCTTCAAGACCTAGTAATAGGAGGAAGCTTCCTAAACTTACATGCAAAGCACAAGCAAGAAAAGAAAAAATAGATAAATGGGATCTGCTCGAAGTCATGTTTCTGCACCTCAAAAGACTTTGTCAAAGAGGTGAAGAGGCAGCCAACGGGGGAAAATATTTGGAAATCACACATCGGACAAAGTTTTGAGATCCTGTATACATAAAGAAAGCATACAACTCAACAACAAAAGAACAAACAACTCAATTATAAAATGGGCTAAAGGTATGAATAAGCCTTTTTCTGAAAGGTTCAGAAGACTCAAGACATATGAAGAGCTGCTCATTTAATTTCATTAGATGTAAGGGAGATGCAGATCAAGATGACAATGAGATACCAACTTACACCTATAAGAATGGCTGGTATTAAACAAATAGGAAACTATAAATGTTGGAGAGAATGAGGAGAAATTGGGGCACTTATGCACTGCTGGTGGGAATGTATAATGTAACAATCAGTATGGGAGACAGTTTGGTGGTTCCTTAGAAAACTAAGTACTGAGTTGCCCTAAGACCCAGGAATAGCATGACTTGATATATATCCAGAAGAGCTGAAAGCAGTGACAAAAACAGACATTTGCACACTGATGTTGATAGCAGCATTAATCACAATCACCAAAACATGGAAACAAACCAAATTCCCATCAACAGATGAGTGGATTAACAAAATATGGTACATACATATGATGGAATATTATGCAGCAGTAAGATGAAATGACATCCTGAAGCACATGACAAGATGGATGAGCCTTGAGGACATAATGCTGACTGAAATAAGCCAACACAAAAGGATAGACACTGTATGACTCCACTTTTATGACCATGGTGAAGATAAAATCAGAAGCTTAAAATAAAGAATATAGGGGACTTAGAGATACACAAAAACTAGGGATGGGAGAATGGTTAGCTAATGAGGTGAACTCAAATGTAAAGAAATAGATAGAAAGGAAGGCAGTTCTCTACCAGGACTACAAGTAATATTTCCATATTGAAGATGAACAATGTTGAAAGGGGTTGTATAGACCTATGTGTCCCACTGATTACCACTAGAAATATAAATTGGTTCTTGCAAGAACTACTTCGAAGGTACAAATTGTGTAGAAAGAATATTTAAGTCCAGGATACAAGGGAAAACTACTATTGCATGCTATGGGTTTGTTTAACAGGAAAACATCAGCAGGACCACAGCAACAACTGGGGTAAAGAATGAGGGGAGGGACAAGAATTAAGGGGAAGTTTACATTTCCTATTGGGTGAGAGTGTGTTTATTGGTTATCTTTTCCTGCAGAACAGTGAAATTATCTAAAATTGAGAGTTTTGATGGACTGTGGACTTTTGGCATTATACATGATGCCTAATAAATGCAGGTGGCTGGAGGATGCACTGACTGAGAAGTAGATTGGTGAATGATGGTATATATATATATAATCGAATATTGTGCTGCTACAAAAAGGAACAAAGTCCTGAGGCATGCAACAGTGTGAATGAACCTGTGGGACATTTGGTGAAGCAAACAAGCCAGAAATGAAAGAACAATTATTGTATGTTATGCTTTAGAAAATGCTTACAAGGAAACAGGGCTTAGATTATAACCTCTTATAGCAGAAACATTTAGTCCAAAGGGGTAATTATTATTTCTGGTTTTGAGAGAGGCTCTTTTATATATCTATAACCTGGTATTTAGATATAAGAACAAAGCTGATCAGGTTGAGATTAAAGTAATTCAGAGCCCAGGGGTAAGCAAGACATTTTCTATATTTCAAAACCACACCTACTCTTTGAGACCAAAGGAAGAAAGTTTTATTTTGACTGGATTCTGAATTTTCTGAAGCACATATTCTAACTTAATCTGTCTGAATAGCTCATTGAACAATGGAAAAACAGGGAGCTCAGAATAAGAATGAGGGCCTTTAATCCTGTATACCTTAATGTAATTCCTGGATACATCCTGGAATATAGTAAGCAGATAATCAAAAGGTATTGGCAAAGTCCCTTGAAGGATGGGGGAAGAAATATGGAACTATTAAATTTTACCATCAGGCAATCCCCTGATACTGTGTCAAACATTAGGGAAACGCAAATCAATAGGCCAAGCCCTTGATCTTGAGATTTACTCTTGTGAAGCCTATGTAGGCAGTGGTGAAGCTTAGCCTACCTTTAGGTATGCCTAAGAGTTACTTCTGAAGGACCTCTTTTGTTACTCAGGTGCGGTCTCACTCTCTCTAAGCCCTACTCTTCAAGTGCAATCATTGCCCTCCCTCCTATGTGGGACATGGGACATTAAGTGGTGAAAGTCCCCCTGGTGTTATGAGGGATGAGTCCAGCCCTGGCACCAGGGGATCAGCAATACCATCCTCACTAAAAGGGGGAAAAAGAAGTGTAACTAATAAAGATCAGTGGCTGGGAGAGTTCCAAAAGAGTCAAGAGGCTACTCTGGAGGGCACGCTTATACACACTTCAGTTAGACATTGCTACCTATCATAACTTCCCAAACCCCAACCAAAACTATTCCAGCCAATCATAAAGAACACCTAGGGGAATAAATAAGATTCTACAAAGCTTCCATCCACTAGGGTAACTTTTCAGAAACCTACAACTTCCAGATGGGTCCTTGGACCCGATAAGTCCTGAAACCTAGAGGGTCCAGCCTCTCCAGAATACCAGGTAGTTCCATCTCCTTATCCCATATTATTGACAGTCCCTTCCAACATGAAAAAGTCAGAATGGCCATAGCACAAATACCCTTACAGAGTGGGATAGAAGGTGGAGTTGTATAGAGAAGGTAGGATCTAACAAATGAATTTGATCACTGAATCATTAAATTAATATTTCTTTTAGTCTCCAGTATCTTAGAGCAGCTAGAAGTAAAAACCTAAAATTGTGGAATTGCACCCCATACCAAACTCTGAAATGTGTTCTACAACTAGTTGTTGTGCTGTGCCTTGAAATTTATTGCTTTTTTGTATATGTTATTTCTCATAAAATATTTTTGCAATGATAAAAAAATATTTATTCCTTCTAGTCTCTTATATTCTGGAGCAGCTATAAAGAAAAATCTGAGAGGGTCATATGGTAGCCTATGACAACTCTGGGGTCTCTCATGTAACTACCTGTTGAATAGTGCTTTGAAAACTATTGCTATTTTCTTTCTTTGCTTTCTATGTATGTTGTGATACAATAGAAAGTTAAAAATATATGTTTCCATTGCTCATATATAGGAAAACAATTGACTTTTGTGTATTAATTTTGTACCCTTCAACCTTACTATAATTTGTTATTAGTTCCCGGGTGCTTTTTCATCGTTGTTGATTCTTCAGATTTTATAAAGGATGATCTTGTCATCTCTGAACAAATACACTTTTGTTTCTTTCTTCCCATTTGTTACACCTTTATTTCCTTTACTTGTCTTACTGCATTATCTAGAACTTCCAGTACATAGTTGAATAGTAACAGTGAGAAAGTAGATTCTTAAGTGTTTCTAAATTTTATGGGGGGGTAGTTTATCATAATTAAGTATGATGAAAGCTGCAGGGTTTTGGGGGCTTTCATTGGAGATGCTCTTTATCAAGCTGAAGAAGTTCTTTATTCCTGGGTGCCGAGTTCTATCATGAATGGGGGATGGGTTTTGCCAAATGCTTTTCTGCATCTATTGATATGATTATGATTTTTAAAATATTTAATGTTTGATGTGGTGGGTTATGGATAACGGTAATTGATTTTGAAGTATTTTGCCAGCCTTACATATCTGTGATGAATCTCTCTTGGTCATGGTTTATAATTGTTTTTACACATTGTTAGATTCAATTTGCTATTACTTTCTTTTGGATTTTTGCACATACCTTCATGAGAGATATTAGTCTGTAATTTCATTTCCTGTAATGTCTTTTCAGGTTTTGATTTTAGGGTAATGCTGACCTCATAAAATGAGTTAGGAAATGTTCTCTTTGCTTCTAGTTTTTAAAACAGTTTCAGTTTGCTAAAGCTGCTGGAATGCAGTATATTAGAAATGGGTTGGCTCTTTCAATGGGGATTTACTAAATTACAAATTTAATAAACTAAGGCCCTGAAAATGTCCAAATTAAAGCAACAAAAGATAACTTCTCAGAGGAAAGGTAGTTGCCACCTGGGGTTCCTCTGTCACATGGGAAGGTGCAGGGTGACATCTGCTCATTCTTCTCCCCCTGTTTCTGGTTTCAAAATGGCTCTCTCATCTCCTGTGTATCCTTCTTGCTTCTGCCCATGGCATTTTCTTTCTTAGCTTCCCTAAACTGTCTTGGCTCCGAGCTCTCTCTAAAATGTCTCTCCCTTCAAGGAATCCAGCAAGTGAATTAAGACACAGCTTAAATGAGCAAGTCACACCTCCATGGAAACAATCTAATCAAAAGGTCCCACCAAACAATAGGTGTGCCCCACAAGATTGGATTGAAACAACACAGGATTTCCTGGAGGGACAAAACAGATTCAAACCAGCATACAGGCTGTTAGAATTATTATCACTACTTCTTCAAATCATCTGGGCCATGTGCTTTTTTCTTGGAAACTTATTATTGATTCTATTTCTTAAATAGATAAAAACCTATCCACATTATCTACTTCTTTTGTCATGTTTGGTGGATTTTGTCTTCCAAAATATTGGTCTATTTCACCTATGCATCAAATGTGTGGGCACATAGTTCATAATTTTCCTTTATTCAATTAATGCCCATGGAAACCAGTAGTGATGATCCCTCTTCAATCTCTGATATTAGCCTTTTTTCTTTACTAGCCTAGCTAGTGTCTTGTAAGTTTTATTGATCTTTTCAAAGAGCCAGCTTTTGGTTTTCTTGATTTCTCTACTTTTTCCCTGTTTTTCAATTTCATTGATTTTGACTCTAATTTCCATTACTTCTTTTCTTCTGCATATATTGGATTTAATTTACTCGTCTCTTTATGCTTTCCTTTGGGGAAAGCTTATATTATTGATTTTAGATCTTCTTTCCTCATATATGCATTCAATGCAAGAAATATTCCTCTAAGCCCTGTTTTCCCCCCATCTTGCAGATTTTGATGTCTTACTTTCATTTAGTTCCAAATGTTATTCCATTTTTCATGAGAGCTTCTCTGACCCTTGTGTTAATTTAAAGTTATGTTGTTTAATCTCAAACACTGAGAGATAGTTCAAATGTCTTTCTGTTATTAATATCTATTTTAATTTCATTGTTGTCTGAAAATGTACTTCTCATGATTTCTGTTCTTTTGAATTAAGTCAGGTGTGTTTTATCAGAGCCAATGTGCTCTATATTTGTGAATCTTTTTGTGAGCTTGAAAAAAATGCATATTCTGCTGTTGCTTGAAGTATCCTATAAATGTCAATTAGATCCACTCATTGATGGTGCTGTTCTGTTCAGCTGTATCCTTACTGATTTTCTTCTGCCTACTGGATCTGTCAGTTACTAATAAAAGGGTGTTGAAGTCTTAAACTGTAATAGTGGATTTACCTAATTGTCTTTGAATTCTATTGGTTTTTAGATTTTAATCTTTGTCATATATTTTGAAGCTCTGTTGTTAGGTATGTACACATTCAGGATTGTTGCTTGCTTGGAGAATTCACTACTTCATGTTATGTAATGCCTCTCTATCAGTTTCTGAGAAAAAAATGCTATATTCATAACACCAATTATGGATTTATCTATTTCTGCCTTTACTTCTATCCATTTTTGCTTCACATAATTTAAAGCTCTGTTGTTAAATATCTTCACATTTAGTATTGCTATTTCTTCTTATGAATTGATCTTCTATCTCTAGTGTTACTGTTTATTTAAATTCTGTTTTGTTTTTTCTTAATAGCCACACAATTCTTTTGTGCTTAGTGTTTGCATGGTATAGGTTTTTCCAGCATTTAGCTTTCTAACTATATTTGTATTTAAATTTAAAGTTTGTTTCTTGTCAATATCATATTCTTGGAACTTGTTTTTTAATCTTCTCTGATACTATCCTTTTGTTAGAATGATTAGATGTTTCACCTTTAATGTAATTAGTATTACATTATTGTCTAATATTACAATATTGTGTTGACCACTTTGATTCCTATCAAGAATGGAAGCATCCATGTTTCTATTAATAGTTGTTCTTTTCTCAATTAATTTGACGTATTGTATAAAGATGTCTCATATTATCTATAAGTTTCCTTTCAAAAATGGCACAAATGGGGTAATAATTTTTTAGAGAGCATTCAATTGACCAGGGTTTTTGTCAGATCTATATTTTTCTCTCCTTTTATCCTTTTATTCACCCTTACTAATACTCTCCAACTCTGTGTTCTCCTGCTGACCTCTCTCTCCTATCTTTTCAGCAAGAAGAAATTCCTTTAGAGAGTTCTCATGGGGTTGCTTTTGTATTAATGGCTTCTCTTGGCTTCTACTTATCTGTGAGTATTTTAAACTGTCCTTCATTTTTGAAGGATAGCTTTGCTGGATAGAGAATTTTTGCTGCAAATTTGTCTCTTTCAGCATCTTAAATATATCTTACCATAGGCTTCTTCCTTCCATTGTGTCTGATGAGAAATCAGCAAAGTAGAAGGATATCAGATCAATGTGCAAAGTCAATACTAGTAATGACCTATCTGAGGGGGAATTGAAGAAAAAAATTCCATTTACTATAGCACCTAAAAGAATCAAACGTCTAGGAACAAACTTGACCAAGGATGTAAAGGGCCTGTATTCAGAAAACAATGCTAAAAGAAATAAAGGAGACCTAAATAAATGGAAAGAATAAATCATGGGTTAGAATGCTAAATGTCATTAACGTGCATTCTACCCAAATTGATCTGCAGATTCAGTGCAATACCAATCAGAATTCCAACAGACTGCTTTGCAGAAAGCTAATTTTCAATTTTATTTGCATGAGTAAGGAGCCTAAAATAGCCAAAGCATCTTGAAAAAGATTGAGAAGTATCACACTTACTTACTTTAAAGCATATTTTAAAGCCACAGTGGTTTAAAGAGAATGTCACTAGCCTAAATATAGATATATCAACCAATTCTCAATGAATTGAGAGTCCAGAAATAGACTCTCAAATCTATCATAATTGATTTTTGGCAAGGTTCCAAAGTCCACTCAATTGGGACAGAATTGTATCTTCAATAAGTGGTGTTGGGAGAACTGGATATTCATAACCAAGAAAATGAAAGAGGGTTCCTATCACACAAAATTTACAAAAATCAACTGAAAATAGACCAAAGGCCTAAATATAAGATCCAGTACCATAAAACTCATGGAAGAAATGTAGGGAAACATCTTCAAGATCTAATGATAGGTGGTAGTTTCTTAGACTTTATACTCAAAGCACAAGCAATGAAAGAAAAAAATAGAATAATGGGAACTCTTCAAAATTGAATACTTCTGTGCTTCAGAACACTTTGCCAAAAGGATGGAAAACAGCTGACTCAATTGGAGAAAATATTTGGAAACCATATATCTAATAACAGTTTGTTATCCAGAGTATATAAAGAAACACTACAACTCAACAATAAAAAAAGGAACAATCCAATTTTTAAAAATGGCGAAAGACATGAACAGACATTTTTACAAACAAGAAATAAAGATGGCTGAAAGGCACATGAAAAGCTATTCAGCTCCACTATCTATTAGGGCAATACAAATTAAAGTCACAATGAGATGTCATTTCACACTTACTAGAATGGCTATTAGACAGCCAGGAAACTACAAGTGTTAGAAAGATGTGGCGATACTGGAACATATTATGCCTGCTGGTGGGAATGCTAAATAGTATAGCCACTGTGAAGAATGTTTTGGTATTTCCTCAAGAGGTTAAATATATAGAGTTGCTTACAATCTGGCAATTTTCCTACTCTGTCTATACCCAGAAGATCTGAAAGCAGGTCCACAAACAGACATATGCACACTGATGTTTTATTGTAGCATTGCTCAAATTTTTTGCAAAAGTTGGAAACAACCCAAGTGTGCACAAACAGATGACTGGATAAACAAAATGTTTATCACACACACACACACACAAAGGAATATTATTCAGCAGTAAGTAAGAATGAATGAAGTCCTGCAGCATGTAACAACATTGATGAACCTTCAGGACATTATATCAAGTGAAATAAGTCACACATAAAAGGACAAATATTGTATGATCTCCTTGATATGAAGTAATTATATATGTAAATTTATAGACATAAAATAAACAATATAGGTTATCAGGATCTATAATAATGCTAAAGAAATGGGACCTCTTGCTTAAAATGGTCAGAATTTTAACTAGGGTGACTTAAACATGGACTGAAATTACAGTAGCACATTATTATGACAAAATTTAACTGTTTGAATGGTGTGTAAAAGGGGCAGAAAGGGGAAGTTTAGAGTCATACATGTCACCCCCAAAAAAGTTGAAGGTTAAAACATGGGGAATGTGTAACACAGTGAATCTTGTGGTGGACAATGTCTTTGATTAAATGTACAAATATTAAAAAGTTCTTTCATGAACTAGAACAGATGCACAATACTATTACAAGGAGTTAATAATGGAGGGGTGTTTTAGTTTGCTAGCTTCCAGAATGCAATATACTCAGAAATGGAACAGCTTTTTAACGGGAGAATTTAGTAAGTTGCTAGTTTACAGTTCTAAGGCTGAGAAAATGTCCCAATTAAAACAAGCCTATAGAAATGTCCAATCTAAGGCATCCAGGGAAAGATACCTTAGTTTGAGAAGGCTGATGACACTTCTCTCTCAGCTGTAAGAGCAGATGGTAAACATGGTAGCATCTGCTGGCATTCTTTCCAGGCCTCTTCTTTCATGAAGCTCCCTGGGAGGCATTTTCCTTCTTCATCTCCAAAGGTCGCTGGCTGGTGGATTCTTTGCTTCATGGTTCTGTGGCATTCTGAAGCTTTCTCATGGCTGTCATCCTCCTCTGCTCTCTTAGACTCTCCAATGTCACCAGCTGGCAGGTTCTCTTTGCCTCATGGCTCTGCTTGATTCTACTGTGGCTTTCTCATCATTCTCAAAAAGTTATTCTCTCCAAAAATGTCTCCTCTTTTTCAGGATCCCAGTAAACTAATCAAGACCCACATAGAATGGGTGGAGACATGCCTCCATCTGATCAAGTTTAATACCCACAATTGATTGAGTCACATCTCTGTGAAGATAATCAAGTTTCCAACCTATAGTACTGAATAGGGATTAAGAGAATCAGTTGCTCTCACAAGATTGCTTAGGAATAAAACATGACTTTTCTAGGGTACATACATTCTTTCAAACTGGCACAAGGCATATAGGGAGAAAATGTACTTATTGCAAACTATGAACTGTTGTTAAGAGTAATATTTTAATATTTTAAAGTCAACATTAACAAATGTCCCAAACCAATACTATGGGTCAAAAACAAGGGGGATGTTTTGGTTTTCTAAAGCTGCAGGAATGTAGTATACCAGAAATGGATTGGCTTTTATAAAGGGGATTTATTAGGATACAAATTTACAGTTCTAAGACCTTAAAATGTCCAAATTAAGGCACCAACAAGAGGACACCTGGGAGGAAAAGCCACTGGCTCTTATCTGGATTCCATCACAATTGAAGGCACATAGTGATGTCTGCTGTCCTTCTATCCCAGCTTCCATTTTCAAATGGTTTCATCAGCTTCTGGCATCTCCTGGGAATTTCTCTTTTGCATTTCTAAAACATCTGTGTCTGTTCTGAGTACTCTTTCTCTATGAACTCTTTTAAGGATGCCAGTAAATTAAGACCCTGCTTGAATGGGCATGGTCAGATCTCCATGGAAACAATTTTAATCAAATAGCCCCACCCACAACTGGTAGGTCACATCCCCTATGGAACCAATCTAATCAAAAGGTCCCACCCTAAGCAGTAGGTCTGCCCCCACAAGATTGGATTAGAGGAACATGTCTTTTCAGGGGTACATAGCAGTTTCAAGACAGCACAGTGGGCCTGTGGAATATGAAGGAATTGGGATTTCTACTTTATTTTTATTTCTTTTCTGGTGTAATAAGAATGTTCTAAAATTGAATGGGGGGGATGTATGAACAATTAAGTGATGATACTGTGAGTCAGTGATTGTTCACTTCAGATATGTTTGAATATATCTCAAAAAAGTTGCTTTTAAAAAATGAACATGAAATTGATTCACACACAGATAAAAACGAAATGTGTCAGTGCAGAACTATCTTACAGGAAATGCAAATGGAAGTTTTTCAGAATAATACCTTTTAATCCCAGATATGAATATGAATCCTCATGCCCAAATGGGACATGTGTGAATATTTCTCAAAAAATTGCAACGAAAACAAAAAAGAAAGAGGACCAGTGTGCTGGTTTGAAAGGATTTATGTACCCTAGAATATCGATGTTTTAAGCCTAATCAATCTTGTGGGAGCAATGGTTTCTTCTAACCCCTATTCAATAATGTATGCTAGAAACTTTGATTAGATTATCTCCATAGAGATGTGACTCAATCAAGTGTGGGTATTAAACTTGATTAGGTGGAGATGTGTCTCTACCCTTTCACACTGGAACTTGATTAGTTTACTGGAATCCTATAAAAGAATAAGTCTTTTAGAGAAAGCTTCAGAATACCAAAGAACCACAAAGTAGAGAGTTGACCAGCCAGCAACTTTTGGAGATGAAGAAGGAAAATACCTCCCAGGGATCTTCATGAAACAAGAGGCCTGGATAGAAAGCCAGCAGATGCCTCCATGTTTGCTATGTGCTCTTCCAGCTGAGAGACAAATGCTAAATGTCATCGGCCTTCTTGAACCAAGGTATCTTTTTATGGATACCTTAGTTTGGACATTTCTATAAGGCTTGTTTTAATTAGGACATTTTCTCAGCCTTAGAACTTAAATTTGTAACTTATTTACTTTTATTTTTTTACATGGGCAGGCACCGGGAATCGAACCCGGGTCCTCGGGCATGGCAGGCAAGCACTCTTACCTGCTGAGCCACTGTAGCCCTAAACTTGTAACTTATTAAACACCCCTTTTTAAAAGCCATTCCATTTCTGTTATATTGCATTTCAGCAACTAGCAAACTAGAACAACCAGTAAAGGTAATTTTAATTATATAAGACAGTATTAGTACACATGCAATCTTCTTCTCTTAATTATTTTTGTAGTTTGAAGCTATTACATACTCCTAGAAAAGCCATGTTCTTTAATCCTCATTCAATTGCTGACTGGAATCTTTTATTGTTTCCATGAAGATGTTACCCATCCAATAATGGGTGGCAACTTTTGACTAGATGGTTTCCATGGAGATGTGTTCCCACCCATTCAAGGTGGGGTTGCTCATTGGAGTCCTTTAAGAGAGAATCATTTTAGAAAAAAGCTTTACAGCCACCAGAACCAACAGAGCCCACAGAGCCCAAGATCTTTGGAGCAGAAGGAAAACACCCCCAGGGAAGCCTTAAAAAGTGAGGAAAGAAAGCCAGCAGATGTTGCCATGTGCCTTTTCAGATGAGAGAGAACTTTTGAACATCATCAGTCTACTTGAACCAAGGCATCTTTACCTGGATACCTTAATTTGGACATTTTCATGGCCTTAGAACTGCAAACTTGCAACTTAATAAATTCACCTTTATAAAAGCTGTTCCAGTTCTGCGATACTGCATTCTGGCAGCTTGCAAACTAACACACTGTTTTAAAAATGAATTTTATAAAAGTATATAATTGTATTTTAGAGTTTATGACATAAAGAAATGTAATATACTTGACTATAGGAGATGAGTGGGAACAAAGCCATATTAGAGCAAAAAAATGGCACCAGAAGATAACTTGCATCTGCAAGAACAAGTGAAGACCAGAAATGCTAAATATGGAAGTTAATATAACAAACTCATCAAATATATACCTATACTCTTTTCTTCTCTCAGCTTCCTTAAGATACATGAAATGATATAAACGAGTAATTATAACAATGATGATTCTTTAACATACATAGATAGCATATGTGTAACAATAATAGCACATTGGGGGAAGGGAGACTAAAAGATTTATAGGAGTAAGTTTTTATGTTTCACTGGAGCTAATTTAGTATAAAACTGAAATAGATTAAAATAATTCAGCATGCATATGGTTAGCTTTAAAGCAACCACTGAGAAAATAATTAAATATATATAGTTAAGAATTCATGAAAGGAATTTAAATGTTCCCTAAAAAATATCCTCTTAAGCAGCTGAAAATCAGGAAAGGAGTAACAAAATAGTCATGAAACTTACAGTAAACATAGAAAAATGGAAAAATTAATCCAACTACATCAATGATAGCATTCAATGTGAATGGATTAAACAATCCAATAAAAAATGAGGGATTTTCAGGCTTCTTAAAAACAACATCAAAGCATATGCTGTCTACAGAGGCACTTTAGATTCAAAGATACAGATGGGGTCAATGTTAAAATATAGGGAGACTTATAACACGGAAACAGCAGTCATAAGAAAGAAGGAGTGTTTATATTAATATAAAACAAACAAACAAAAAAGACTTTAACGCGAAGACAAAAACCCTTAAAATACATTAATCAAAATTTCACACAATTAAGGAAGAAACTAATAATAGAAACTTCAGAAATGCCTTTAAATAATGGGTAGCCAGAATAACAACAAGGAAATAGAAAACTTGGATAAAACCATATACCAACTATACCTGACATATATCAATAGAACACCCCACCCAAAGACAGCAGAATACATACTTTTCTCAAGTACCTACACAACATCCTTCAGGATAAAGCATACAGTAGACAATACAACAAGTCTCAAATTATCAAAGAATAAAACCATGGAATGAATGTTGTCAAACACAATTGAATGAAATCAGAAAACAATAACTGGAAGGAATTTGGGAAATTCACAAGTATGTGGAAATTAAACAACTGACCTAAATAGCCAGTATGTCAAAGCAGAAATCTCAAAAGAAATTAGAAAAAAATTTTGAGGTGAAATAATAACAAAACACAACATACCAAAACTCAGGGGGAGCAGCTAAAGCAGCCCTTAGAGGGAAATCAATAATGATAAATGCCTGTAATAAAAAGGAAGAAAGATATTAAAGGCTTAAAGGCCTAATTTTCCAATTATGAGAAATTATACCTGGGTTTGATTCCTGGTGCCTACCCATGCAAAAAAAAAAAAAAAGAAAAAAAGCAACTAAATCCAAAGTGAAGAAAAAAAGAAGGAAATGATAAATATTAAAATGGACATTAATGACATGGAGAATGGAAAATCAATCAGAAAAAATCACTTAATTGAACAGAGGTTCTTTGAAGAGTCTAACATTTAACTAGACTGACAAAAAAAGATGACAAAGTAAAGTTAGGACTCAAGGAGATATTACTACAAATTTACGAATTTTAAAGAAATTAAAAGAATTATAATGGATGCTATAAACAACTATATGCTGAGAAATCTAGAAGAAAGGAACAATTTCTGGCAAGACAAGTGGACTAAACGTGCTCAAAAAGTAATAGAAAATCTAATCAACTTAAGTAAAGAGATTGAATCAGTAATAATAAAAAAAAAAAACCTACCCACAAAGAAAAGGCCAGGACCGGATTGCTTCAAAGATAAACTCTAACAAACATTGAAGAATTAATACCAATTCTTCACAAAATTTTCCAAAAAAAAAAAAAATAGAATAGTTGGGAACTTTTCTCAACTCATTCAATGAGGCCAACTTTACCATGATAACAAAGCCAGATAAAGAATAAAGATATCACAAGAATACTAAAGACCTATATCTCTTATGAAAATAGACATAAAAATCTTAACAAAATAGTTCCAAACTTAATCCATCAACTGGTAAAAAGGATTAAGCACCCATGATCAAGTAGGATTTATGTCAGAAATGCTAGCTTGGGTTAACATCTGACGAATAATCCCCATGAATAAAAGATAAAACAACACAATCATCTTAAAACAAGCAGAGAAAGCGCAATAGATGAACAATAAGACAAAAACCTAATTAACAAGTAGATCACTACAACCCCATAAACCCTCCAGATCTAGACCCAAACACATAAGGAAAGATATAATATATGATAACAAAGGCATTTTAGATCATTTAATGCCCTCTTGAGTGGCTGTAAGTCTTGCAGATATGGGTATATTAATTAATATTTATATAATTAATATTTTATCATGTGTTAAACAGTTTTTTCAGGTATTCTCCTTAGTAGTCTCATTTGAAAGATAAGACAAAGTATGTATTGATAATTATTCAGTTTGAAGACATCACTCCACATTTAATTCAATTATAAAACAGGGAAAATAGAACTTTGCAATTGGTACACTGCTGTCCACAACCTTAAGGAAATAATCAGGAATGAGAGAAAATGATATCATATGACTTCTGATGTGGTGCATTAAGAGATACACACTATGACCCATGGAGAATTCTGGCGAAAGTATTTAACCTGAATTTAAACATGATGACAAAATGAACCATATATTTAGTAGAAGTTCTTTCTAGGGGGAAGCACTCTAGGCTCTTCAAAAATATGAAAGTTTGAAGGTCAGTAAAGCTGTGAACTGTTGTAAAAGAGACTAATAATTCATAACAACTAAATTTAATGAACAATCATATCTTTGTTTGAAAAAGAGCTTTAAAGGACATTCCTGGAATAATTGGAAGTAATTTGATTTTTTTACTAGATAATATTGAATAATTGTTAGCTTTCCTGAGTGTGGTTACTATTGTATTAGAAAATGCCCCTGTTCAAAGAGCATGCATACTGTGTAATAAAAGTGACAGCAATTTACTCTGGAATGTTCAGCATACAGCGAGAAACATGGAGGGAGAGAAAGAAAAAGTATAGTATGTTAAAAAAGTGATGAATGTGGGTGAAAAATATATGGGTGTTCATTTTATTATTCCTGTAACATTTCTCACTTTCAATTTGTATAATAAAATATTTGGGAAAATATTAATATACCATGTACTAACTAATTCAAATTGATGACTCAGGTAAATTTAAGTAACTAGATCATTGGCATTAAATAAAAAGTTTAAATGTAGTCTCAACACATAAGAAAACAGTGTACCTCATAGAAGTGCATTTTATATTAGTCTGTAAAATATAGACTATTTAATCAATGACCTTATGTAAATTGATAATTATATAGAAAAGATTTTTAAAACTCTTTGGATACCTAATGCACAGCTGAAAACAAAATTAAAGGCAAACAGACCAGAGATGTCAATTAAGAAATGAAGCTATAAAATTTTAGAGAAAACATGGATGAAAAAATAATGTACAAGTAACACAAAACTGTGAGAACATTGTAGGAAAGGGTGATATATTTGCCAGTTTTTTCATGGCAAATATTTGAAAGGAAACACTACTAAAAGTGAAGATAGAAATTTGGAACAGGAAATTATTTTTGCAATTTTCATCAGAGAAAATAGCCTATATTAGCTAATAACAAAGTAATTCAAAATCATTAAGAGAGAATATACTGAGTAGAAAATCAGCAGCAAGTAAAAAATTGAGAAGGAAATCTGAAAGGTTTCTATCATCTTTCATGATAAGATATATGTAATTGAAAAATGCAGTTTTCACTCATCAGGCTGACAAGATAAAGAAAATTGGCATCTAATCTTTTAGCCATGGAACTGAAAATAAAAGGTATGTGCACGTGTTGCTAGACACCTGAACTGCTATAATCTAAAGGAGAGCAGTATAAAAATACCTAACAATGTCTGTACCCATTTCTCCACCAATTCTTGCTGTAGGAATTAATGTTACAGGTGTCACCACACCTATCTACAATAATATAATTTATGTCAGCAGTTAATAGGAAAGTACTGGGTGGGGGTATGGGGACACCATGAATTACAGTAATGGATTGTTTAAATAAATCATGAGACATCTATTTAATAGGAAAATATGTAACAAATTAAAAGAATAAGGTACTTTGTGAAATTTACAAGAGATATTGAAAAACATAAATGGGAAGGGGCAATAATATGTATAACAAGCCAACATTTTTTTCAAAAACAATCATATCTTTATATGCACTCCAGCACCTATGCACCCACACACATGCACATAATTTCTTAACATATACAACAATTAGTCAAGCAGTTTTTACCATGGGCAAACTTTTAAAATCAGTGGTGGATCATAGTATGCTTCCTGTATTTTCTAGCTGTGACTATACTTTTTTTCAGCCCAGGTTCCATGTACTGAGTAAGCCAACAGCATTGGCAGTCTTCTACCATACAGACAGTGGAAACTAAATATTATTAGCTATCGATAGCAATAGGAGAGTTTGGAGGACAGCCCTCATCACAGGCAGGACATATCCTAGCCAAGGTGTCAGGGGTGGAGAGGGTCAGAACCCAAAGGATTCTGGAGATTGTAGTTTAATTTACCACACTGCTGAAACTATGTAGTTCCTTTTTGAACTACAGAAAGGAACCTTGTTGGTATTGTTTCCTGGGGCATTAACAGGGCCTCCATCTCATGAGGCCTGGATGTCTCCTTAATGAAAGCTGGGCCCTGTGACCACTGATCTAGGACCTCAACTTGGGTGTTTTAGGCTCTGGGTCTGGATAGACATGGGTTTGAGTGATGAGAGTATGGTCCGACTGAAATACCCTTCCCGAAATGTAGCGGAGACCTGGTAATGCTCAGTGGATGTAAGATGACCTGGGATAATGCATGTTTGTGGCCTAAAATTTATTCGATGGAGCCTGACACTTCAAAGGTAAGAAAGGGGCAGGATTTGCCCATTTTCAACCCCATCTCCTTTAATGTGTCTGTGTGGAAGCAGTGGCATTTCGAACCAAGTTGTTCTGGTAACTGCGGGGCCAGCCTTGTCCTACCAGCTGTATTACCTCACAACTCTGCCAATCTCCAGAAGAGGACTCTCTTGTGTCTCCTGCAAGACAGAAAGCCATGACCCAAGGTGAGATAATCCTTTCTGAAATACATGAGCATTTTTTTCTTTATCTATGCCTTTCCCAACCATATTCCATTCCAGCCACCCAGCTTTCTTCCTCAGATGTCTCTTTTATTTCAGATCAATCCAGGGTATAAGGTTTTTGAGGACTTTATTATCCAAGTCCAACAGACAGATCTTAAGGTCTTATTAAGGCCAAATGACCAAATGAAGAAGGATAAAATCAGTTGTTTCCGTATGATGTATAATAGTGCTTCCAATAAACATAGTGTTTACTTTGAGGAAGTCCCAGTTATTTTTAAAATTTCATTACCTGTGCTTTGGGTATAAGATCTAATAAGTGACCACCTAGCACATGATCTTGAAGATGCTTTCCTACATTTCCTTATAGTTTTATAGTTCTGGATTTTACATTTAGGTCTTTGATCCTTTTTTGAGTTAATTTTTATTTAAGGTGTGAGATAAGGGTCCTTTTTTCATTCTGAACTGGAGCCTTGTCAAAAATCAATTGAGTGTACAGTGAGGGTCTGTTTCTGAACTCTCAATTTGATTACATTCATCAATGTCTTTATGCCAATATCATGCTGCTTTTTATCACTGTTGCTTTGTAATATGCTTTAAGTCAGAAAGTCTGGGAACCTTGTTTTCAAGATGTTTTTGGCTGTTTCAGATGCCTTACCTTTTCAAATAAATTTGATATTTGGGGTTTTCTTCTACTAAGTAGGATGTTGCAATTTTGGGATTGCATTGAATCTGTAAATCAATTTGGATATAATGGACATCTTAATGACATTTAGTCATGCAGTCCATGAACATGGAATGTCCTTCCATTTAAGTCATTGTTCTAGTTTGCTAGCTGCTGGGATGCCACACACCAGAGATGGATTGGCTTTTAATAAAAGAGGATTTATTTTGTTAGTTCTTCAGAGGAAAGGCAGCTAACTTTCCACTGAGGTCCTTTCTTAAATGGAAGGCACAGGATGGTCTCTGCTGGTCTTCTCTCCAGGCCCCTGGGTTCCAACAACTTTCCCTGGGATGACTTCTTTCTGCATCTCCAAAGGCCTGGACTGAGCTGCAAGTGCTGAGATGAGGAATGCCGAGCTGCTTGGCTGTGCTATATTGCATTCTCTCATTTAAGCACCAGCCAATTAAGTCAAACATCACTCATTGCAGCAGACACGCCTCCTAGCTGACTGCAGATGTAATTAGCAACAGATGAGGTTCACGTACCATTGGCTTGTGGCCGCAGCAACAGAACTAGGTATGCTCACCTGGCCAAGTTGACAACTGAATCTAACTAACACAGTCATCTTTGAATATTTTTAAAATAATGTTTGGAGTTTCCTGAGAATAGGGCTTTACATCCTTGGTAAAACAATATTCCTAGATATTTTATTGTAAATGGAATTTTTATCTTGATTTCCTCCTCAGACTGCTCTTATACTAAACAGAGTTCTGCAAGTGAAGGAAAGAAAAGAGAGAGAGGTTTGGAGCAGACTGTAGAAATAAAGATTACCAGGAAAGGTAATTAATAGGATAAAAAGAGAGACAGAAACAATATAAAATCCAAAGGATAAAATGATTGAAGTAAATACTGTCTTTACAGGAATAACATTATGTCTTCATGTATTAGTTGGAACACCTGTATAAATAGGAAGTTGCTCTCATATATGTTCCTGTACATTTAAAATAAGAAAGGTAGGATAATACTTTATTTTTTATCTCTATTTACCCATTTCACTAGCATCTTCCAACAGTGAACAAAGGTTGCCTTTTTTTGTCCTTTTGATTTTTCTGGTTTCATATTGAAATAAGAACTTAACATACACTTGATGTTTTTCAATCCAGTGTAATTATAGACATTCCTGATATTCAAAATACATTCTCTTAGATGAGTGGGTACCTCTTCACAGTGGGTTTTATATTTTTTTAGTAGTAGTTTTTGATAGCTTCCTTGTTATCTGGTGTGAAAAAGATATTCCAATCTCATCTTGTACATTTCTTGTCTCAAATCTGGAGTTCATTGTTTCTCTAATAGCTCTAATTGATTCCTTTTAGTGAGAAATAGTATTCAAAAACTGGATGCTCAGTAGTGTGTTGAGTGCCATTAGGCTAGTCAAAACTTCTAGGTCTTTATGTGAGCACAGTGAAGAAATCTTTACTGTTTTAAAAAGATAACCTGTAGCAAATGAGTGATCCGATTAAAAATTAGATCTACAAACTTTTATTTATCCATTTAAAAAATTTTATGTTTATTCAATTTCTCTCATGCTAAAAATCTCAATTATCAAAAAAATTAAAGTCTCACTTATCACTGACCCTAGGAATGATAGAAAAATCACATATTTACTTAATCACACATTATACATACAACACTCTAAAATAAGAGCCACACCACCATCTATATGATAACTTAAAACAGTTTGAAATAATTAGTTTTGCAGTTTCATTTGTAGGTGTTTAATACTATTGTCAATAAATAGTAGTGATAGCAAGCATGCATCCTCTTTTTCCTAACATTAATATTCATATCTCTCAAGTTGATCATTAAGAACAATGTTTGCTGAAGCTTCTGAGTATTTGGTTAAGCCTTTTCCAGTTCTGTAGTGTCTTAGTGCAAAATGAATATTTTGATGAGTTATGAGATATGAACTTATAATGAATGTTTTCTGACACATGATATAAAAAGATTTATAGTGACTATGGTTTGTTCATGTCTTCTAATGAAATAAGAATTATAACTGAAAAGTTTCCTAGTCATTATACAGGTTTCTCACCTGAATATATCCTGAGGTGTAGAACAAGGGATGACCGTTCTGAGGCCTTTTGACATACATTACCCGTATGGCTTCTGGGCCAGTTTGAAAGTATTGTGTATCCCAGAAAAGCCGTTTTAATCCTGACTCAATCTTGTGGGGGCAGCCATTTATTTTAATCCTAATTCAATACTGTAGGGTGGAAACTTTTGATTAGATTATCCCCACAGATATGTGGTGTGCCCAATAGTGGGTGTAACCTTTGATAAGATGCAGATGTGATTCCACCCATTCTAGGTGGGTCTGGATTAGTTTATTGAAGTCCTTTAAAAGAGGAAATGTTTTGGAAAAGAGCAGAGCTGACATAGATGCCAACATTTAGAGACTAGACATGGATGTTTGGAGATGCTGGGAATCCAGCAGAGGTTGCCATGAGATGTTAAACAAGAAAGAATGTAGACAGAGCCAAGGGAAGCAAAGAGATGAGAGCCAGCTCTAGAGAAGCAAAGAAGTGAACTCCCACAGGAACAGAGGCTGAGAACCACAGAGCCCAGAAGTAAGGGACCAAAGATGCCAGCCACATGACTGTCCAGCTGACTGAGGTGTTCCTGACCATTGGCCTTTCTTGACTTAAGGTATCTTTTCCTGGATGCCTTAGCTTGGACATTTTTATAGGCTTAGAAAGGTAAACTTGTAACTTATTAAGTTCCCTTTTTAGAAGCCATTCCAATTCTAGTATATTGCATTCTGGCAGCTTACAAACGAAAACATCTTCTTATCTCTATGACTTTTTAAATGTACAGTAGATGTGTTTTGAGAAAAAACCTTCCCTCATTCATTGCACTTAAGTGGTTTTTCACCTATATGTCTTCACACACATGTCATAAGTACTGAGCTTTGACAGAAGGCTTTCCCACATTCATTGTATTCATAGGGTTTCTCCTCTGTGTGACTTCTATGTATAGAAACAGATGATATTCAAGGAAAGACTTTCTCACATTCATTTCACTCATAAAATTTTTCTCCAATATGAATTTTCAGAAACTCAATGAGGTTTTTATTAAACCTAAATGCTTTTTCACAATTAGAACATTCATAAGGTTTTTTTTTTGCAGAATGTTATTTTTTTTCATGCTCAGTGAGACCCTATTTATTATTAAAGGCTTTCCCACAATTCTTACATGCATGATTTTTCTCCAGTGTGAACTCTTTGATATATATTAAGCTTTGACATCAAAGGTAAAGCTTTTTCACAATCATTGCATTCATTAGTTTTTCACCTGTATGATTTCTCCTATGTGAAGTAAATGGTGAGTACTGGAGAGACAGCTTTTCCACAAATATTACATTTATATGTTTTGTCCCCTGTGTGACTTCACATGTGTGAAGTAAGGAATTCAGTTTGAGAGGCTTTCCCACATTCATATGGTTTCTCTTCAGTATGAATTTTCAGATACACAATGATGTTTTTCTTATATCTGAATACTTTTTCACAATTAGAACACTCATAAGGTTTCTGTCCAGTGTGCATGTTCTCATGCTCGGTGAAATTATACTTGCAGCAGAAGGCTTTCCCACATTCTTTCCATGCATAGGGTTTTTCTCCTGTTTGAGTTTCTATGATGTGTAATGAGGTTTTGCATTTCAATGAAACCTTTTCCACATTCTTAAGGTAAGAAGCCTTCTTCTATGTATAGAAAGGGATAGCATTCAACCAAAGACTTTCTCACACCATTACATTCATAGGGTTTCTCCCCTGTGTGACTTTTTACCCATATGAATTTTCTTATGTGAATTAATGCATGTATTCCGATTAAAGGTTTTCCCATGTTTATAATATTCATTAAGTTTCTCTGCACTATGAATTCTCAAATGTCTGATGAGGTCCAACTCCTGAATAAAACCTTTTTTACACTGAGTACACTTAAAGGGGGCTACTATCATAGTGGATGAGCTCTATTTCCCAGATTTATTATATTTATGATGTTTCTTCTCCTAGTCCCTATCATGATTAAGTAGGCCTAAATCATGTTTCAATACTCTTCAGAATAGTAACATTTTTAGAGGCATTTCCTGATAAAAGTAATTTCTGAGTTCAGAGAAGACATTTTTTGAAATTTTTCAGTTTCACTCCCTTTTTCCTCAGGCAAGACTTTCTCAAGTATTGCTGCAACTCTTTTTAAAATCTTTGTTGTTCTCTCTCTATCACTTCACCAGCTTCCCAGTCTTTTTCTAAAAAGAAATAAAAATATGTAATAATGTCCAGCAAAATATCATGAATAAAATTTCAGAAATGAGCAAATTCTTTGGTTTCAGAACATATCTCCCATTATAAGAGGAATCAACATTAATTTGAGATTGCCTGGTTTTCAGAAGTAAAAGTCATAAGATTTAAAGGTAGAAAAAATAAAATAACATTAATGAATCTAAAGGATATTTCAATCCTTTTAGTGTTACTTTGCACAGTGCAGAAATCAGGGAAGTTAGCAGGTCAAAAACTGGACTTATGATGAAAGGTTACAATAATATATGAGAAGAATCCATCTGGATTCTTCTGCAAAGAGAGTAGTATCAGCAGCAGAATAAAAAAAATCATGTACCTTAACATAAATTGAATAAAATCAATTTGTTTCCTCCCTATCCAAAAATTTCACTAACATAACAGAAGAGATAAAAATATATATAACTGTTGAAAGTATAGAAGTACCATTGGAAATACAGAAGTACCTGAGCTGTGTCATATTTTGGATCCTAGGAAATTGAAGGAGCATAAACAACAAAGCTGAAAATGGTTAAGTGAAAGTTCTTTTAGGGAAAAATGTCAAAACACTGAATTGTGACACAAAAGTAAGAAGGCCTCAGGAATGGGTAAATAAACTACCTCAAAAGGTTAAGATGAAGGGTATTTCTGAAAACAGTATATGAAGCAGTTACAACTCTCATCTGACAGAGCCCATAGTTACTATTTTTCCATACTGGGAGAGATGGAAGTTACATTTGATGGGAAAATGGGAGAGAGTCTCCAGGCAAAGCCTGTAAGAAAGGGAGACAATCAGGAGGATTAAGCAAAAATTTATATATTGAATGCTGAGACTCACCAGTCTACCAGTCCTTCTTGCCATCTCGCAGAATACTGTCATTCAGAAATGTTCCCCTATGTAAAAAAATGGGAGAACTCTTTTAGAAGAAATTGAATAGATTCAGAGAAAAGACACAGACATATTGATACTTGAAACCTCCTTCAACCCTGCCCTAAAATGCCTAGTTTCTGTCTGGTAAAACCATAGTGAATACTCATTAGTTAACAATGGGTCTTGTCCAGACACACAACTGAAATCACATGTTTGGGTTTAGTACTTACAGATAAATGGGCAGCCAAAGGTTACAAAACATTTGTGAGAAATCTTTAAATAACCAATAATAAAAAAGAAATGAAAGTTGGATAAAGAAATCAGGAAATAGAGCAAAGCAAGGAGAAAAACAAAGCTTAAAAACAAGAGTAAACAATATGCTCAGTAAGATGGAATTGTAGGATGCTCCAAAATCCCATCCCATCCCAGAAACACTGAAGTCAAGCAGGACTTGCCAGAACTCTGGTAAACAATCAAAGATTTTATTGTGAGGAGGTGAACACTGAGTCAAGAAACTGGCAATTGAAAATGAGTAGTATCTATTGGTGCTTTTACTAGCTCTTATGCGATGCCCTCTATGGTTTGGTGAAGCAGTCTATAAGATAGCATCCATGCTTCTGGTACAGGTCATTAGTCCCAGGTTCTGGAGGGAGCAGAGAATGCCTTATCACAATTTAGGGTGTATGTATGTCTTTTTCAAACTTTCTAATGCTTTAATTCTATCTTATCTATCCAGGGCTGACATGTGGCAGGCATGGCTGTGAAAACACTGTAATGGAAGGATCAAATTCCAGCTTCTTGTGGTGCATGATTACAGTTGAGTCATATGCTAGAGGGACTGGAACCCAACAAGAAAGACTGTGGAGAGTTTATTTGGTAAGGGGGGCCAATTAGGAACACATATGGATACAGGGGAATTCAGAAAGGTACCAGCATGCCCCATGCAAGATGCATGCTCCAAAAAAAAAACTAGAAAAATCTAAGATTTTAAAAAATTTTTTATTAATAAAATCAATCAACATACAATATGAACATTCTTTTTTTCTTTTCATCATATAGTTGTATATTCATCATCATGAAAATCTAAGATTTTACTGCAGATTTATCTCTAAACTCAGTGTAAGACTGACTAAACCCTAAGCATGCAGACAGTCTGCAAAGAATGTGCAGGTTTTGAAGCTCTTATGTACCCCAGAAAAGTCAATGTTCTTTTAATCCATTCTAGTGTATGCAGATCTATTGTGATGGGTTGTGGTTAGGTTGTTTCAATTAAGATGTGACCCAACCAATTCAGTGGGTCTTAATCCTTTATTAGAGTCCTTTATGAGAGGATAAAATACAGAAAAAAGCCCAGAGAGCTGAGAGAGAGGAACACCCAGAGAGCTCAGAGAGAAAAATACCAGGAGAAGGAAGCAAGGACCCAGAGAAACTGAAAAAGCTAGAACCTGAAAGCAACAAAACCTGGGAGAGAAGGATGAGCAGATGTGCCTTCCCTTGTGATGGAGGAATCCTGTTCCTTTAGAGAAGGTATCATCCTGTTGACACCTTAATTGGGACATTTTCATTGCATTAGAACTGTAAATTTGCAAAGTAGGAAATCCATATTGTAAAAGCCAACTCATCTCTGGTATAGTGCATTCTGGCAGCTTTAGCAAACTGAAAAAAAGGTACCTTCTAACATTCAAGGAAATCTCTGTTCTAACACCAGCTGAATAGAATTGAAAGGAATAGAGATTTCAGTGATGCACAGGGCAAGTAATATAGCCTTTACAAAAATAATTTAGCAATATCACTGAAGAAATTTAAAAATTTTTAAAGTATGATAATGCTTATATTTTAATCTTTTTTCTTAATATTTTTATTGAAAAATCTTCACATATATAATTTCCATACATGGTGCACAATCAATGACTCACAATATCATTAAATAGCTGTATATTCATACCATGCTCATTTTTTATAACATTTGCATCATTCCAGAAAAAGAAATAAAAAAGAAAGAAAAAATCATACATACCATACCCCTTACTCTTCCTCATTTACCACTAGTATTTCCAACTACCCAACTTATTTTACCCTTTGTCCTCCCTATTTATTTACTTATTTATTTTAATTATTATTATTTTTGCATGAGTAGGTGCCAGGAATTGAGCCTGGGTCTCTGGCATGGCACATATTATTTATTTTTATCCATATTTTTACTCATCTGTCCATACTCTGGATAAAAAGAGCATCAGACACAAGGTTTTCACAATCACAAATACACTATTTTAAAAACATATAGAAATGAAAATGAGAAGAGGATCAAAATAGGTCATTAACAGGTCAAATAAACCCCAAAAGGACAGTAATGGAGAACTAACATTATCAACATGGCAGAAAACCTCTTCTGAGAGATACAACAACAACAACAAAAATATTAGTTGCTACAATAAAAATTCTTAATCTGGATGAAGGTATAGACTGGAGAAGGATCCAACATATGCTGAATTGAAGAGAAAAATATCAGGTAGGAAACTTCCATCTCAGACCTAGCAGTCCTCTCCCCTTTGGGGACAAAGGGGACAGAATAGTGTCTTCAATAAATTGTTTTGGGAGAACTGGATATCCATAAACAAAAGAATGAAAAAGGACCCTGTTAGCCATGCAGTCATTAAGGATTCCATGTGAGACAGTGAAGTCAAAGATGAACAGATTTACTGAAGAAATAAAGCAGGGAGGAAGCAGATGGAAGAACAAAAGGGAGAAAGCAGGTAGGAGCCTAAAATTGGCTCCTACCTGGGCAGCCAGCAGGAAGAAAGAGAATATGGCTCCTGATCTTTGTTCTGGGAGCTGTGTTTTAAAGGGACAGTGATGCCTGGAGGGGAGGGTGCCCACTAGGTGGTGTGTTGTTTCCTGATTGGATGGGGGCTTGTAAATGGTTTATATCTGGATCCTTGGACCTGCCAAGGATGCTGGGGGGTGGGCACTAAGCTAGGGCTCTCATCAAGAGTTCCTTTTGCTCTTAGAATTTTCTGAGACCTAACATTCCTGCCTTTTTTTTTTTTAATAAAATTGAATGAAGCTGGTGTTGGGTTGGGGTTAGTGCCTTAGCTTAGTTCAAAGTAATTTCCTGAAGGAATAGGGGCATTGTGTTCTTTCATTGACTACTTCCTGAGGACAAAAGGGCATAGCTGGGGGAGAGGGGGATTGCTTTGAGTTGAGCAGGGTATAGTTGTTTTTTTGGGGGTACTTTTGTTGGAGCAGGTTGATAGCCATGTCTTTGCTGTGATAGGAGCTGTAGCAGAAGTAGGTTTTCAGAATTCTGCCGGCTGGTTACAGTTGCTATTGACCTGTGAATAAATCTTGATAGACATTGTAAGAGGCAGGGGGCTAGGAGGAAAATTAATAGGAGGACAAGTAAGGGCCCAATGAGGGGGAGCAGAATAGCTCATAAAGGAGAAGAATGAAAGAGGACTTGAGAGAAATGCAAAGGGATGAATGATGAAATTAGTTGTTATTTTTGGAGAGTTTAGCATTTTCAAGTTTTAGAGCTTTTCAGGCATTGGAATAATTTGGAGTTTTAAGTTTTTGAAAAACAACCTTAATAAGTAAAATTTTATAGAGCATTAGATATTTTTTAGGTTATATCTAACCTATATCCAACCTGTTGGTTCGGATTTGCCATGCTGTGGCAATTTGCAATATTTGGCTGAAGGTTGCACAAGAGTAACCTCCAGAATAACCTCTTGACTCAATTTGAAATGTTTTATTTAGCCTTTTAAACTCTACTTTTTCCACTTTTGGTCAGTTTATCCATGATATTAGGGCCAGTCTTATTTTTGGAGCTTATGTTTTACAGTGCCAGGGCCAGCTATGTTTTGCAATGTCAGGGCCCACTATGGTTCACGCTGCCAATGCCAGGCTTATATTCCTGGAAATTATGTCCCACACTGGGGGAAAGCTTAGAGTTTGACTTAGAGAGAGACCACATTTCATCTCGTAGGCACTAATTTTAAGTCGGTTTAGTTTATTATCAAAGAAATAAGTTTTATAAGGGCAAGCCTCAAAACTGAGGCCTTGGCCACCTGGAAAATTCCTTATAGTTTTATTTTTTCCAGTTTTTCCAAGGACTTTGCAGATACTTTTTTATTTTTTGCCTCAAATATGCTGATAAAATATTAAGATTTGGTGCCTTATTCCAATTTTTACATTAAATGAGTCTGAATTTTGTTGTTTAATTTATTAGATTAAATTAGTGCAAGTTTTGATCAAAATAAAGTTTTTAAAAATTTTACACAGAAGTTAAAGCTTTAAAATATAGACAGTATTATTTTTTACTTTGTATATTGATTTACATTGGTTTTAACCAGATTAATTTTATTACATTTTTAATTGGAGTTAGATTTTTTTATTTTTTATTTTTTTAGTTTTTAAATGTTGCTGTGTGGACCCATGCTAACTTTTAGACCTGAAGAACTAAATTTGAGTTTTAGATGCCATATAGACACTTAAAGTTTCAGGAAGCTATTAGGCTATACAAAGAGTAAAGTACCTTAGAATTTAAAGATAACAAAGTTTATAATATAGGCTTTAACCTTTATAAGTATTTTTTTTTTTTTTTTTTTTACATGGACAGGCACCGGGAAGTGAACCCGGGTCCTCTGGCATGGCAGGTGAGCATTCTTGCCTGCTGAGCCACCGTGGCCCTATAAGTATTTTTTAATGAAACTGTTTTTAGAAATAAATTATTAGACAGCTGTTTTATGTTAACAAATTATAACAGAGGCCTTGCTTTGCTCCACTAGTGTATTAGAGCAGAGCAGTGCCCCTGACAATTTGGCTGTTTAATTTTTTTTTTTTTGGCTGTTTCTTTGATCGGTATTTTTTTAAAGAAAAATTAAAACTATGATTAATAATACCATACTATTGCTTAATATTATATTGATTAATGATAGGATATAATATGGAAAGTGAGAACATTGTTAAATTTTTAGGAATTTTATATAGTTTATAAATATATGAATTTTATTTATTTAAATTTAATTAGTAACAAGATAGAAAATTCCTTTTAACTATTGTAATACTTTGCAAACTTTTTTTATGCAATAGATTAAGTTATTATAGTATTTTATTTATATGAGGTGAAAGAATAGATTATTTCAGCTTTTTCCTAACAGTGAGAAGACCTGTCTTTTGAAAATAAAGGATAATGTCAACATAAACATTAATAAGGATATTATTTTGATGTAAAATATTTTAGACACAGTATTTAGATGATTAAGAAAAAAATCTTTTAAAAATAATCCATGTTAGTAGAACACAGAGAAAACTTAACTTCAGTTTTGTATGAATACTTAGCTTAACACAAAAGCTTTCTTTTTTTCTGAGATATATGATAAATAGACCTATTAAATTTTGGCTAGCACTGATTATGACAGACAGAATTAATTTTTATAAACTTTTTTTATAACTTTTTACAATTATTTCAAACTTTTATATTATAACAAATAAAATTTACCTCCTTTTTTTATTTAGGGCTTGTAGTGTAGTCCACAATTGCTATAACAAACAAAATGTTTTTTTTAACTTTTTATTATTTTTTGTATTTATTTTACCTATAGTTTTTTTTTCTGCATGGGCAGGCACTGGGAATCGAACCTGGGTCTCTGGCATGGCAGGCAAGAACTCTGCCTGCTAAGCCACTGTGGCCTGCCCAGTTTTTATTTATTTAGACTGCATATAATTAGAAATAAATTTGATAATAAATTTAGAAAGGTTTAGAACTTGCATATTTTTTTCCAAAAGCAGTAAGAGATACATTAGTATACTGAATAATATTTTGTATTTATTTTTCATAATGTTTTCCTTTATAATTTCCTTCTATGTATTTTTGAATTATTTTATTTCCAGATTGGCATTTAAATAGTTCATGTATTGGCCACTGCTTATGAATTAGTAGATAAATGACATTTACCTGTTTTTTATGCACTAGGGTTTGGCACTGCCTTCAATTCTGCTTAGTTGAATACTGCCCTTTTGTTATGACTGATTTTAAACTTTTGGTTTCTGAGGAGGAAAGTATTGATTTACTGGGCCACAGGGCATTTTTGATGCTGTTTTGTTATTTTGTTTTTGTAAGCAAAATTGAGAAGATTTGGGTAAATAAATTATTATACTGTTATCTAATATTATGTAGAAAGATTACTGACATTAGAAAATGTCTTAATTTTTATAACATTTTTAAATATTTTTATGCAACTTAAAACATATTAAATGAATTTTATTTTTAACATTTTATTTTATAAAGTTGAAGAGCAAATTTTGTGCAACTGTTTGGATTAAAAAGTTATTTTTTAGAATTTGACCTTTAGAAAGTGTTCTAGTTTGCTAGCTGCAGGAATGCAATATACCAGAAACAGAATGGCTTTTAAAAAGGGGAATTTAATAAGTTGCTAGTTTACAGTTCTAAGGCCGAGAAGATGTCCCAATTAAAACAAGTCTATAGAAATGTCCAACAAAGGCATCCAGGGAAAGAAGTTCAAGGTTTCTCTCTCATCTGGAAAGGCACATGGTGAACATGGTCAGGGTTCCTCTCTCATCTGGAAAGGCACATGGTGAACACAGAATCATCTGCTAGGTTCTTCTCCTGGCTTCCTGTTTCATGAAGCTCCCTGGGAGGCATTTTCCTTCTTCATCTCCAAAGGTTGCTGGCTGGTGGACTCTGCTTCTCGTGGCTATGACGTTCTGCTCTGCTCTCTCTGAATCTCTCCTTCAGAATGTTTCCTCTTTTACAGGACTTCAGAAACTAACAAAGACGCACCCAAATGGGTGGAGACATGTCGTCACCTACTTCAGTTTAACAAACACTCTTGATTAAATCACATCTCCAGGGAGATGATCTAACTACAGATTCAAACATACAGTATTGAATGGGGATTATTCTGCCTTTACGAAATGGGATTTAGATTAAAACATGGCTGTTCTAGGGCACATACATCCTTTCAAACCAGCACAGAAAGCAAAAGGTTAAAAGTTATTAGGTTTGAAACAATATTTGGTTCTATACTTGAACTAAAACTGAAGGATAAAATTCAGCCTTTTTAAACAATGAGATTCATTTTTCTTACACAGCCAAGGTTATGATTAAGTTAATATAAAGTACAAGAAGTTATTTTGATAAAACACATTTTCTGCTTTTTACACTGATTACTTAGAAAAGATTTCATAACTTTTTTTAAACCAGGCATAAAGTTAAAGAACAAATTTGTGCAGCTGTTTGGAATAGAAAGATATTCTTTAGAGTTTGACTTTTAGAAAGCAAAAGGTTTAAAGTTACTAGGTTTGAAACAGTATTTGGCTCTTTACTTTAACTAAAGCTGAGGGAAAAAAACTTAGCCTTTTTAAACAATGAGATGATTCATTTTTCTTACACAGCCAAGGACATGATAAAGTTAACATAAAGTACAAGAAATTATTTTGATATAGCACAGACTCTCTTTTTCCACTGATTTCTTAGAGAAGATGTTTATAACTTTTTTATTAAAACAGGCCAACAGTCCAAGAAAACTTTGTTACTTTAACAGAGAGAAAATTAAATTTTAGTCTTGCATTAGTATATTTTCCAGTATTAAAGTTTTAAAAACTTTTATAGATATGGACAGGACTAAGGTAAATCAGAATATAGGGTAAAGGATGATATTGTCCATATTTTAAAGCTTCAACTTCTGTGTGAGACCAAAAGGAGAGATGTTTATTTGGTATATTATATAAATATATAAAATTTATATATTGGATAGTGCATTTCCTAATTTAACTTGTATGGTCAGTTTAATTGAACACCGTAAGTACACGGAATCTTGAATAGGGAGTGAGATTTTGTTAGTTTATCCAGGTTAGTGTGATATACCACAGAGTAATGTGGGCTGTGAATAAAGAAGTTTTTGCAAGGTCCCATTGGGGGACTGGGGAGCAAGGAGGAAATATTCAATTTCCCCATTTCAAGAATTTCTGGTATTCTTGCAAACAATGGGGACAACTAATTCAATAGGCCAAGCCCTCGATCTTGGGGTTTGCCCCTATGAAACTTATTCCTGCAAAGGATAGGCTATGCCTACTTAAAATTAGGCCTAAGAGTCACCCCCAGAGAACCTCTTTTACTGCCCAGATATTGCCCTTCTAAGCCAACTCAGCAGGTGAACTCACTGCCTTCTCCCCATGACTCCCAGGGTTGTAAATCTCCCTGACGATGTGGGACAAAAATCCTGGGATGAGCTGGGATGAGATCATGCACACAGCTTCATTCACTCTACAATCGTGGTCACCAGGGTGGGCCATGGTGTCTCACTGGCAGAGTTCTTGCCTGCCATGCCGGAGACCCAGGTTCGATTCCTGGTGCCTGCCCATGCAAAAAAAAAAAAACCAAAAAAACCAATCCTGGTCACCAAACATGCTACTCCAGTTCACTACTAGGAAGAGATCAAAATATGGTCCTGAATGTTAGAGCAGGTATGCCAGTGAAGCTATTATGTTCTCCAGAAAAGTCGTGTTTTAATCCTGATCCAATCTTGTGCAAGCAGTGGTTTCTTTTAATCCTGATTCATAATGGCAGGTCAGAAGCTTTTGATTAGATTATCTCCACAGAGCTGTAATGCCCAATTGTGGGTGTGACCTTTTTTTTTTTTTTTTTTGCGTGGGCAGGCACCAGGAATTGAACCTGGGTCTCTGGCATGGCAGGCGAGAACTCTGCCACTTTGCCACCATCGCCCAGCCGGATGTGACTTTTTTGATTAGATAGAAATGTGATTCCACCCAATCCAGGTAGGTCTTAATGAGTTTACTAGAGTCTTTACAAGGGAAACATTTTGGAGAAACATCAGAAATGTCAGAGCTGACAGAGAGAGCCAATGTATGTTTGAAGATTGAGACAGAAATAGCCAGAACCTGAAAAGAAGAAATCTCCAGGCCCAGCAGATGCTTAACTAAGAGATGAAACACAGAGTTTTGCTCAAGAGCAGCTAAGTGAATATCCACAGATACTTAGAAAGGAAACCACTGACATTACCATCTGGAAGGAATGGAATAGAGAACAAGGACTAAAATATGCCAGCCAAGAACCTTCCCATACCACCCTTCCTTGACCAAAGGAATCATTTTCTGGATGCCTTCATTAGGAGGTATATAGACCTTAGAACTGTAAACTTGTAACTTATTAAATGTTCTTTTTAAAACACATTCCATCTCTGTGGTATATTGCATTCCAGCAGCTTAACAAACTAAAACAGCAGGTTTTATTAATTTTACTTATTTTCACTTGAAGAATGGTGAAATTTGATCTCTGTCTCCATTATGCTGGAATTTCATAAGTTTGTGACCTGAAGAAACTGAGAATAAATTAGGCTTGTCAAAAAGAGCAGAAAAACATTTTTTTTTTTTTTTTTGCATGGGCAGGCACCAGGAATCGAACCCAGGTCTTTGGCATGGCAGGCCAGAACTCTGCCACTGAGCCACCGTGGCCCGCCCCAGAATAGCATTTTGTTCTTTTCTCACAGTTATGCAATAATAATTAGGGATACAAAATCAGGATACATATAAAAAACCCTTCACAAACAAACTACAACAGCAGAGGCTCCCTTAGTCTGCTAAGTAGTTATAATAAAAAATTAACAATTATAATTTGCTGAACTGTTACCACATATGCACTAATCTTTTCAGTGTAGCCAAAAGTGACTACTTACTTCTGTCACTTTCTGAACTGTGATCCAGATGCTCTGATACATTATTCTCCATCTGTAATTTAGCAGCCTCACCATAATCTTTGAACTTTAAATTGTTTAGTAACCTGGGAATCTTGTGATCTTGCTAACAGCCAGCCCCCTTAATATTTATTAATGAAGAAACCTGAGTCTTCCTACCCTAATTCCGGGTCTGTATTGCTAGATAAAACCAATTCTAACCAAAGTTGGCCCACCGGATATGTGCAGTAGCCTACACAATCTACAAGTGACCTATACCTCATTATAATTCTAAAAATCATGCCCATCATGTTAAGGCAGCCATTTTCTTACATGAGACCTAAGACCAAGTATGTAAGCTATCTGCTTAAGCTTAAGTAAGCTATCTCTAACCACCTCATCTTTGGCGTTTTAATTATCATAAACCTGCCTATGTCAAAAAATGCTATAAAATTTACAAAACCTCTACATTTCAGGGAGACAAATCTGAGGCCCGCAAGCTTCCAGCTCTATTTTTAAAGCCCTGGTGTGATAATTTGGCTGTTATGCATAACGTGGAAGGATGCACACGTTTTGGTCCGCAACAGAAATTCCACTGCTATGCAGCCTCAACTACAAATCACTTCATTTCTGCAGTAAGAAGAATCATAAATACAACCACACACCTGGTCACTGAGACGCAGCGTGCCCGACATCACGCATTGTCAAACAGAAGTGCGCGTGCGCGCGCGCGCGCACACACACACACACACACACACACACACACACACACACACACAGCGGTCCGAATGCTCGTTCCAAAGCGTTCTCAGGCCTCCTTCCCAGCATAGGATGCTTCCCTCTTTCTTCTTTCCCCGGGCGGTTTCCTCCTCCTTCAGATCACAGCAAGACCCTGGACTCAACTAGCCACTAACCACGTCAAGGCCCAACCACCTGAAGCATGAGCTGCTTCACGCTGAAAGCAGACAGACAATCCCGGAAGTAAAATTTTCACCGCAGTTGAGGCGGCCGGGTTGCCCAAGTCGGGTCCTGGGTAAGTGTATTGAGCCACCCAGTTTCCTGGCTGAGTGGCTTGCTTTGGCCTTCCTGGCGCTGGACTACATTTCCCAGAGGGGCCGCGCCGACGTGGCTTCATTTCCATGGTGAGATTTGGAGACCTTGCGTAGAAGACGGCCGCTTCTGTGACAGGCGTTTATTTAGTTCAGCTCCAGGTGGACAGACAGACCAGGCACCCAGCTTTGCTCGGGTCGCCATATCCTGGAACCTGAACTGCACTCTGTGCAGGTGAAGGGTCCAGAGTGGCAGAGAAGAAACACGCGGAGGCAGGGATGCTGGAATGGTGCTGCCGTGTCCCATGTGGATTTATAGTTGTGATACAGGGTGCCTGATCTCTGCAACTGTGTGGGAGACGGGGCGTTTTTTACGGTGGTTTTGTGTGTGAACGTTTGCGTGAGTTCGGGTTGTGACTCTGAAGGTGTGATAGTATTGTTTGTGATAAACTTTTTAAATTTATTCAATTTAGGACAATCTCCACCACCACCACCACCTTTTTTTTTTTTGGTAATGGTTTTGATACTCCATTTTTTAAAGGAGTCCGGGATTAACAGAATGTCCCACTTTCAGGAATTGTCTGTTTCCTCCTGATCAAATTCAGGTGAAACAGTTTTGACAAGAAACTATATGGGTACTATATTCTTATTACTACAACAGGAGTCATATTGAGTTTAATATAAATCACCAAAAACCAGTAATATGTTTGTGCATGCACATATATATATATTGTACTATACATATATATACACACACATATAGGTATGTATATGTATGTAGCATATATATATTTATAGTACTAGTGTTGATATTGCTGTTTGATCATTGATTATAGTTGGGACTACCAGATCCTTCCACTGTAAATATAATAATTTTTACTTTAGTAAATATACTTTTTAATTAGTTTATATTTTTACTTTATAATTCTAACTTTAAAAGTAGTAATTTTTGGAGTGGCTAAACATTTTTGTACAGTTCAAAAATACTGAATACAGAATATAACATACACTCACGTGTTACCTTGTAGAAATAATGTTAACATTGTATAATGTGTCATATTTATAAAGATATAAAAACATCACAAACGAATGTGAAAAGTCCATTGTTCTCTAAATCCTATTCCCTCCCACCCCTGTGGCAGTCACTATCATGAATTTAATGTGGATAATTTTAGCCTACCTACAGGTATCTATCAGATTTTTCAGATCTATTGTAAATACGTTGGATGGCTAATTTTTAGGTAGCAGGAGCTTATAATTCATTATTTAATTTTCTATCTAGTTCATTCTCAGACTCCAATTTCTGCAGATGCAACCAAAATGCTTAAAAACCATAAAATAATCCAAGAACTTCTGCATAAAATAAAGTATTAAAAACATTATAATAATTATATAACTGACAAACTCAAAAAAGAAAATCCCTTTTATAAGCAAAAAAACATGTTCTGTAATGAAACTAAACAAATATGTTAATCTTTAAATTAAGGAAAGTTGTTAGTACCTTCAGGCACCTGATGAAAGTAAACTGGGATCCATGAAAGGTTAACCCCCCAGGGAAATGACAGTGAAAATGTTCAGCATGTTTAAAGAATGGAAGCAGGGGTTTCAAGTCAATGTGAAGATGGGCTAAGATGATTTCATCCTCTTACCCAGACTTGCTTCAGTTTATACCTTTTTTCATGGTGTGATAATGGAGGTTCATTATGGTGGGGTTCTTTTTCAGATGGTAAATTTTGGGTAAAAAAATGGAAACTGTCACAGTGACTATTTGAGTAATGCATGTTCTAGATAATTGGGGATACATATATGTGTACCTCTAAAAATGTTATTTTGTGTGGTTAATTTTCCCTTTGTTATATATGTCTTTGTATAATTTTATTTCATTTTTGAAACCTTTACAGAATAAAACATACAAGATATACTTTGACTTTTGTGCAATATTCTATTATATGAATGTATTACAATGTATATCTTTTCTCTTTTGTTATTGAAGCTTCTTAGTTCATTACAGAATTTGTTCTAGTTTTCAGAATCTCAGGGGTGGGGTAAGTGCAAATGCCCAAGGATAGTAAAACCAAGAAAAATACTGAACTTTGTGCTGGTGAATTACCACTGCCCATGCAACTCAGTCCCTGTGATACTAAGAACAGGGTATCACAATATCCACCATGGAGGACTAAAAATATATTTGCTGGCATTTTGGTATGTGACTCAATGTACACTCGGCCTCTAAGTAACTGCATCTATTTGGTTAAAATGAAATCCTTTATGGAATTCTTGCTGCAAGAGATTCTGAAAAGTATATAATGGCTATCATTTGTAGAATGCCCTACCATGTGCCAATGTTCTAAATCATATATCGATTTTTTATATATATTTATATTTTTTCATTGTATATCTACACTATCATGCTGTTATTATGTTAGATGCTGTTATTGTCATCTCCATTTAGATGAGGAAACTGAGCAATGATGAAGTAAAATAACTTGACCAAGATGTGCCAGACTGAAGCTGTTCATGATCCCCCCAAAAGCCATATCCTTTCCCCTAATCTAATCTTTGAGGGCAGCCATGTTTCTTTTAATCCTGAGTCAGTACTGTGGTATGGAAACTCTGATTGGATTGTTTCCATGGAGATATGACACACCAATTGTGCATGTGGTATTTCGATTAGATGGAAATGTGACTCTGCCCATTCAAGGTGGGTCTTTTTATTTTATTTATTTATTTATTTATTTATTTTTTGTGCTGACCATTTTTTTTTTTAGACGTCATACCATTCTACATATGCAATCAGTAATTCTTAACATCATCACATAGATGCATGATCATCGTTTCTTAGTACATTTGCATCGGTTTAGAAGAACTAGCATTATAACAGAAAAAGATATAGAATGTTAATATAGAGAAAAAAAATAAAAGTAATAGTAATAAGAACAAAACAAACAAAACAAAACAAAACAAAAACCTATAGCTCGGATGCAGCTTCGTTCAGTATTTTAACATGATTACTTTACAATTAGGTATTATTGTACTGTCCATTTTTGAGTTTTTGTATCTAGTCCTATTGCACCGTCTGTATTCCATCAGCTCCGATTACCCATTATCTTACCCTGTTTCTAACTCCTGCTGAACTCTGTTACCAATGACATATTCCAAGTTTATTCTCGAGTGTCGATTCACATCATTGGGACCATACAGTATTTGTCTTTTAGCTTTTGGCTAGACTCACTCAGCATAATGTTTTCTAGGTCCATCCATGTTATTACATGCTTCATAAGTTTATCCTGTCTTAACGCTGCATAATATTCCATCGTACGTATATACCACAGTTTATTTAGCCACTCGTTTGTTGATGGACATTTTGGCTGTTTCCATCTCTTTGCAATTGTAAATAACGCTGCTATAAACATTGGTGTGCAAATGTCTGTTTGAGTTTTTGCCCTTAATTCCTTTGAGTAGATTCCCAGCAATGGTATTGCTGGATCGTATGGCAATTCTATATTCAGCTTTTTGAGGAACCGCCAAACTGCTTTCCACAGTGGTTGCACCATTTGACATTCCCACCAACAGTGGATAAGTGTGCCTCTTTCACCGCATCCTCTCCAGCACTTGTCATTTCCTGTTTTGTTGATAATGGCCGTTCTGGTGGGTGTGAGATGATATCTCATTGTGGTTTTGATTTGCATTTCTCTAATGGCCAGGGACATTGAGCATCTCTTCATGTGTCTTTTGGCCATTTGTATTTCCTCCTCTGAGAGGTGTCTATTCAAGTCTTTTTCCCATTTTGTAATTGGGTTGGCTATCTTTTTGTTGTTGAGTTGAACAATCTCATTATAAATTCTGGATACTAGACCTTTATCTGATATGTCGTTTCCAAATATTGATTCCCATTGTGTAGGCTGTCTTTCTACTTTCTTGATGAAGTTCTTTGATGCACAAAAGTGTTTAATTTTGAGGAGTTCCCATTTATTTATTTCCTTCTTCAGTGCTCTTGCTTTAGGTGTAAGGTCCATAAAACCGCCTCCAATTGTAAGATTCATAAGATATCTCCCTACATTTTCCTCTAACTGTTCTATGGTCTTAGACCTAATGTTTAGATCTTTGATCCATTTTGAGTTAACTTTTGTATAGGGTGTGAGATATGGGTCTTCTTTCATTCTTTTGCATATGGATATCCAGTTCTCTAGGCACCATTTATTGAAGAGACTGTTCTGTCCCAGGTGAGTTGGCTTGACTCCCTTATCAAAGATCAAATGACCATAGATGAGAGGGTCTATATCTGAGCACTCTATTCGATTCCATTGGTCGATATATCTATCTTTATGCCAATACCATGCTGTTTTGACCACTGTGGCTTCATAATATGCCTCAAAGTCTGGCAGCGCAAGACCTCCAGCTTCGTTTTTTTTCCTCAAGATGTTTTTAGCAATTCGGGGCACCCTGCCTTTCCAGATAAATTTGCTTATTGGTTTTTCTATTTCTGAAAAATAAGTTGTTGGGATTTTGATTGGTATTGCATTGAATCTGTAAATCAATTTAGGTAGGATTGACATCTTAACTATATTTAGTCTTCCAATCCATGAACACGGTATGCCCTTCCATCTGTTTAGGTCTTCTGTGCTTTCTTTTAGCAGTTTTTTGTAGTTTTCTTTGTATAGGTTTTTTTGTCTCTTTAGTTAAATTTATTCCTAGGTATTTTATTCTTTTAGTTGCAATTGTAAATGGGATTCGTTTCTTGATTTCCCCCTCCGCTTGTTCATTGCTAGTGTATAGAAATGCTACAGATTTTTGAATGTTGATCTTGTAACCTGCTACTTTGCTGTACTCATTTATTAGTTCTAGTAGTTTTGTTGTGGATTTTTCCGGGTTTTCGACGTATAGTATCATATCGTCTGCAAACAGTGATAGTTTTACTTCTTCCTTTCCTGTTTTGATGCCTTGTATTTCTTTTTCTTGTCTAATTGCTCTGGCTAGAACCTCCAACACAATGTTGAATAATAGTGGTGATAGTGGACATCCTTGTCTTGTTCCTGATCTTAGGGGGAACGTTTTCAATTTTTCCCCATTAAGGATGATATTAGCTGTGGGTTTTTCATATATTTCCTCTATCATTTTAAGGAAGTTCCCTTGTATTCCTATCCTTTGAAGTGTTTTCAACAGGAAAGGATGTTGAATCTTGTCAAATGCCTTCTCTGCATCAATTGAGATGATCATGTGATTTTTCTGCTTTAATTTGTTGATATGGTGTATTACATTAATTGATTTTCTTATGTTGAACCATCCTTGCATACCTGGGATGAATCCTACTTGGTCATGATGAATAATTCTTTTAATGTGTTGTTGGATACGATTTGCTAGAATTTTATTGAGGATTTTTGCATCAATATTCATTAGAGAGATCGGCCTGTAGTTTTCTTTTCTTGTAATATCTTTGCCTGGTTTTGGTATGAGGGTAATGTTGGCTTCATAGAATGAGTTAGGTAGTTTTCCCTCCACTTCGATTTTTTTGAAGAGTTTGAGGAGAGTTGGTACTAATTCTTTCTGGAATGTTTGATAGAATTCACATGTGAAGCCGTCTGGTCCTGGACTTTTCTTTTTAGGAAGCTTTTGAATGACTGCTTTGATTTCTTTACTTGTGATTGGTTTGTTGAGATCATCTATATCTTCTTGAGTCAAAGTTGGTTGTTCATGTCTTTCCAGGAACCCGTCCATTTCCTCTAAATTGTTGTATTTATTAGCCTAAAGTTGTTCATAGTGTCCTGTTATTACCTCCTTTATTTCTGTGAGGTCAGTAGTTATGTCTCCTCTTCCATTTCTGATCTTATTTATTTGCATCCTCTCTCTTCTTCTTTTTGTCAATCTTGCTAAGGGCCCATCAATCTTATTGATTTTCTCATAGAACCAACTTCTGGCCTTATTGATTTTTTCTATTGTTTTCATGTTTTCAATTTCATTTATTTGTGCTCCAATCTTTGTTATTTCTTTCCTTTTGCTTGCTTTGGGGTTAGCTTGCTGTTCTTTCTCCAGTTCTTCCAAATGGATAGTTAATTCCTGAATTTTTGCCTTTTCTTCTTTTCTGATATAGGCATTTAGAGCAATAAATTTCCCTCTTAGCACTGCCTTTGCTGCATCCCATAAGTTTTGATATGTTGTGTTTTCATTTTCATTCGCCTCGAGGTATTTGCTAATTTCTCTAGCAATTTCTTCTTTGACCCACTCGTTGTTTAGGAGTGTGTTGTTGAGCCTCCACGTATTTGTGAATTTTCTGGCACTCTGCCTATTATTGATTTCCAACATCATTCCTTTATGGTCCGAGAAAGTGTTGTGTAAGATTTCAATGTTTTTAAATTTGTTAAGACTTGCTTTGTGACCCAGCATATGGTCTATTTTTGAGAATGATCCATGAGCACTTGAGAAAAAGGTGTATCCTGCTGTTGTGGGATGTAATGTCCTATAAATGTCTATTAAGTCTAGTTCATTTATAGTAATATTCAGATTCTCTATTTCTTTGTTGATCTTCTGTCTAGATGTTCTGTCCCTTGATGAGAGTGGTGAGTTGAAGTCTCCAACTATTATAGTATATGAGTCTATTTCCCTTTTCAGTGTTTGCAGTGTATTCCTCACGTATTTTGGGGCATTCTGGTTCGGTGCGTAAATATTTATGATTGTTATGTCTTCATGTTTAATTGTTCCTTTTATTAGTATATAGTGTCCTTCTTTGTCTCTTTTAACTGCTTTACATTTGAAGTCTAATTTGTTGGATATTAGTATAGCCACTCCTGCTCTTTTCTGGTTGTTATTTGCATGAAATATCTTTTCCCAACCTTTCACTTTCAACCTATGTTTATCTTTGGGTCTAAGATGTGTTTCCTGTAGACAGCATATTGAAGGATCCTGTTTTTTAATCCATTCTGCCAATCTATGTCTTTTGATTGGGGAATTCAGTCCATTGACATTTAATGTTATTACTGTTTGGATAATATTTTCCTCTAACATTTTGCCTTTTGTATTATATATATCATATCTGATTTTCCTTCTTTCTACACTCTTTTCCATATCTCTCTCTTCTGTCTTTTTGTATCTGACTCTAATGCTCCCTTTAGTATTTCTTGCAGAGCTGGTCTCTTGGTCACGAATTCTTTCAGTGACTTTTTGTCTGAGAATGTTTTAATTTCTCCCTCATTTTTGAAGGATAATTTTGCTGGATATAGGAGTCTTGGTTGGCAGTTTTTCTCTTTTAGTATTTTAAATATATCATCCCACTGTCTTCTAGCTTCCATGGTTTCTGCTGAGAAATCTACACATAGTCTTATTGGGTTTCCCTTGTATGTGATGGATTGTTTTTCTCTTGCTGCTTTCAAGATCCTCTCTTTCTCATTGACCTCTGACATTCTAACTAGTAAGTGTCTTGAAGAACGCCTATTTGGGTCTAATCTCTTTGGGGTGCGCTGCACTTCTTGGATCTGTAATTTTAGGTCTTTCATAAGAGTTGGGAAATTTTCAGTGAAAATTTCTTCCATTAGTTTTTCTCCTCCTTTTCCCTTCTCTTCTCCTTCTGGGACACCCACAACACGTATATTTGTGCGGTTCATATTGTCCTTGAGTTCCCTGATACCCTGTTCAAATTTCTCCATTCTTTTCCCGATAGTTTCTGTTTCTTTTTGGAATTCAGATGTTCCATCCTCCAAATCACTAATTCTATCTTCTGTCTCTTTAAATCTATCATTGTAACTATCCATTATTTTTTCTATGTTTGCTACTTTATCCTTCACTTCCATAAGTTCTGCGATTTGTTTTTTCAGTTTTTCTATTTCTTCTTTATGTTCAGCCCATGTCCTCTTCATGTCCTCCCTCAATTTATCGATTTCATTTTTGAAGAGGTTTTCCATTTCTGTTCGTATATTCAGGATTAGTTGTCTCAGCTCTTGTGTCTCATTTGAGCTATTGGTTTGTTCCTTTGACTGGGCCATATTCTCAATCTTTTGAGCGTGGACAGTTATCTTCTGCTGCTGGCGTCTGGGCATTTATTCAGATTTCTCTGGGTGTTGGACCCAGCAAGGTTGTAAGATTTTTCTGTGAAATCTCTGGGATCTGTTTTTCTTATCTTGCCCAGTACGTGGCGCACGTGGCACACGTTTGTCTCAAGTGTTTGGAATGGGTCTCCCCCAGTCACCGATCTCCGTGGCCTGGGGCTTTCGGATCCAAATCTCTCCGTTAGTTCAGGGGCCGCGCGTGGTGGGGGCGTCAGCTGCCGCAGCTTGAGGGGACGCTGTGGCTGGTTGCGGGCCGCAGCGGGCCTGGGGGATTCCCCACCGGACCAGGAAGCCTCCCGTGGGGGGGGCTTCCGCGGCTTGGATAGCCCTCGTATCTGAGACTCGTATCCGCGGACTCGAAGCAGAGACTCGAAGCCGCCCGCAAAAGAGGGGTGCCACCTGCCTCGGCTTGGGAAACTTGCTTCTCCAACACTCTCAGCCGGCCTGGAAAGGGGGGAGGGAGTAGCTCGGACCACCGCAGCTGCCGCTGATCGGGAGATCGCACGCCGCTCGGGGGTCTCACTGCAGCCGAGTCTCGCAGTCAGTCTAGCCAGCCCAGACTTTGGATAGCCCTCTGATCCGGGACTCGTAGCCGTGGACTTAAAGCCGAGACTCGAAGCCGCCCGCAAAAGAAGGGCGCCGCCTGCCTCGGCTTGGGGAACTTACTTCTCCGATACTCTCAGCCGGGCCGGGAAGGAGGGAGGGATTAGCTCGGACCGCCGCAGCTGCGGCCGCTCGGGGGTCTCGCCGCAGCCAAGACTCGGAATCAGACTTGCCAGCCCAGACTTTGGATAGCCCTCTGATCCGAGACTTGTAGTCGCGGACTCGAAGCCGCCCGCAAAAGTGTGGCGCCGGCCGCCTTGGCTGGGAAGCTTGTCTCTCCGAGTCTCTCAGCCAGCCCCGGAAGGAGGGAGGGATTAGCTCGGACCGCCGCAGCTGCGGCCGCTCGGGGGTCTCGCCGCAGCCAAGACTCGGAATCAGACTTGCCAGCCCAGACTTTGGATAGCCCTCTGATCCGAGACTTGTAGTCGCGGACTCGAAGCCGCCCGCAAAAGTGTAGCGCCGGCTGCCTTGGCTGGGAAGCTTGTCTCTCCGAGTCTCTCAGCCAGCCCCGGAAGGAGGGAGGGATTAGCTCGGACCGCCGCAGCTGCGGCTGCTCGGGAAATCACCCGCCGCTCGGGGATCTCACTCACCGCAGCTGAGTTTCGCAGTCAGACTAGCCAGCCCAGACTTGGTTACGCTGTGTGTCCATTCCCTGCTGTAGCCCCGGGAGTTGTTTTGTACTGTTTCTGTTCACCTATTAGTTGATTTGGAGTCGGAGGAACTAAGACGCATGTACCTTACTAAGACGCCATCTTGGATCTCCTGATTCCTTTTTATTTTTTAAAAATATTTTCATTATAGACAATGAACAAATATACAGACATTCTTGATATACAAACATTTTTGTCATGGTTACAATCAATGGCTCACAATATCATCACATAGCTATGTATTCATCACTATATCACTTTTTTTGAACATTTACATCTCTCCAGTAAAAGAAAAAAGAAACAACTCATACATGCCATACCCCTTACCACTCCCTTTCATTGACCACTAGTATTTCAATCTACTCGATTTATTTTAGCCTTTGTTCCCCATATTATTTGTTTATTTCTTACCCATATTTTTTACTCATCTGTCCATACCGTAGATAAAAGGAGCATCAGACACAAGGTTTTCACAATCACACAGTCCCATAGTGAAAGCTATATCATTATACAATCATCTTCAGGAAACACGGCTACTGGAACACAGGTCTACAGTTTCAGGTACTTCCCCTCTAGCCACATCATAAACTAAAATGGGGATATCTATATCATGCATAAGAATAAATTCTCCAAGTTCACTCATTAATGTTAGTTCATATCAGGCAGACCATACAGTATTTGTCCTTTTGTTTCTGGCTGATTTCACTAAGCATAACGTCCTCAAGATCCATGCATGCTTCATGACTTTATTCTGTCTTACAGCTGTGTAATATTCCATCACATGTATATACCATAGCTTGTTTAGTCCAAATTGTTGCTGACAGGGCAACGAGAATTAAGACAGACACAGATTTCTGAAAATGGGAGAAAGGGACTCTTGAATGTCTAGAGCCAAGAGCCCTTTGTTAGTTTTGCTCCAGCTATTTATTAGTGGTTACTTCAAAAGGCAGGAGGAAGTAACATCAAGTTAATTTTTAATGTTAATTACAATTACACCAATATGTAAAATACAAGAAAATACAAAACTTTTTTTTTCTTTTTTTTTTTTTGTGATCGTGACTGAATTCTATGAAATGAAGAAAATGCAAAACTTTTAAGCTAAGTTGTTTATCTGTGAAATCTCTTCAAAGAATAGCACATTCCAGCCCCCAGCCCTTTTACCCTTCAAAGCTTCCTTGTAGGAGATAATCTGCCTACAGTGTTCCAGTGTTCCGCAAGAGCTACATGACCCAGTGTTGGGGTCACCATCTCAAGGTTTAGCCTGAAGGTCAAAAGGTCTGTTTTCCACACCAAATGATGGAAATTTGGGCTGTTTCCATCTCTTGGCAATTGTAAATAATGCTGTTATAAACACTGATGTGCAAATGTCCATTTATGTCCTTGTCCTCATGGACATAGATACTTAGAAATTGTATTGTTGGATCTTATGGCAACTCTATACTTGGCTTCCTGAGGAACTGCCAAACTGCCTTCCACAGGTGTTGTACCATTTTACATTCCCACCAACAGTGGATAAGTGTGCCTCTTTCTCCACATCCTCTCCAGCACTTGTCATTTTCTGCTTTTTTTTTTTATAATGGCCATTCTGCTGAGTGTGAGATGATATCTTATTGTGGTTTTGATTTCCATTTTCCTAATAGCCAGGGAAGTTTAGCATCTTTTCATGTGCCTTTTAGCCATTTGTATTTCCTCTTCTGAGAAGTGTCTGTTCATGTCTTTTCCTATTTTTTTAAAACATTTTTTTATTGTATAGTATAACATATATACAAAGCAAAGAAATAAAAAAGCAATAGTTTTCAAAGCACTCTTCAAAAATGGTTACAGGACGGATCCCAGAGTTTGTCATGGGGTACCATACAATCCTCTCATATTTTTCCTTCTACCTGCTCTAGAATATAGGAGGCTAGCAGGCTTAAATACTTTTTTTTTATCATCACAATCAACTTTATTTTTCCTTCTTTTTATGTAAACAATAACATGTATAAAAAAAGTTATAAATTTTGAAGCATAGCACCACAATTAGTTGTAGAACATATTTCAGATTTTGACATGGGTTACAATTTCACAATTTTAGGTTTTTACTTCTAGCTGCTCTAAAATACTGGAGACTAAAAGAGATATCAATTTAATGATTCAGCATTCATATTCATTTGTTAAGTCCTAACTTCTATGTATAATTCCACCATCACATTTGATCTTTCCATACTCTCATTGGGGTGGTTTGGGCTATGGCAATTCTAATTTTTGATATTGGAAGGGTCTGTTACTAATATGGGGTAGGGAGATGGAACTATCTGATGTTCTGGAGAGGCTGGGCTAGGTTTCAGGACTTATCTGGACCAGGGACCTATCTGGAGGTTGTAGGTTTCTGGCAAGTTACTCTAGTGCCTGGAACCCTTGTGAAATCTTATAAATTGCCCTAGGTGTTCTTTAGGATTGGCTGGGATGGTCCTGGTTGGGAGTTGGCAGGTTATGATAGGTAGCACGGTCTACCTGAAGCTTGCGAAAGAGCAGCCTCCAGAGTAGCTCTCGACTCTATTTGAACTCTCTCTGCCACTGAAACTTTATTAATCACACTTCTTTTCCCCCTTTAGGTCAGGATGGAATTGTTGATCCCACAGTGCCAGGTCTGGATTCACCCCTGAGAGTCATCTACCATGTAGCCAGGGAGACTTTCACCCCTGGATATCATGTCCCATGTAGCGGGGAGAGCACTGATTTCACTTGCAGATTTGGGCTTAGAGAGACTTAGGCCACATCTGAGCAACAACAGAGGTCCTCAGAAGTAACTTTTAGGCATGCCTACAGGTAGTCTAAGCTTCTATGCTACCCACATAAACTTCACAAGAGTAAGCTTCATAAGTGAGGGCATGGCCTATTGATTTGGGTGTCCCTAAAATTTGACACAGTATCAGGGGATTCCCTGACAGTAAGGTTTAATAGCTCCATAGTCTTTCTCCCCTCCCTCAGGGGACTTCGCCAATACTTTCTGATTATCTGGTTAATATACTCTAGGATGTTTTCAGGCATTACAATAATCTATACAGGATTAAAGGACTTCTTTCTCATTCTGTGCTCTCTGTTTCAGTTGTTCAAATGAGCTATACAGATAGGTTGAATTAGATTATGCACTACAGAAAATTTCAGTTCCAGATCAAATAAATCTTTATTCCATAGGTCTCAAAGAATATGTGTGGTTCTAAAATATAGACACTGTCTTCCTTACCCCTATATTCTGAATTACTTTAACCCCAACCTGTTTGGTTTCATTTTTATCTCTAAATATCAGGTTGTATATCTTTTGCCCATTTTTAAATTAGATCATCTTTTTTGTTGTTGAGTTGAACAATCTATATATTCTGGATAGTAGACCCTTATATGATATGTCATTTCCAAATATCGTCTCCCATCATGTAGGCTACCTTTTTACTTTCATGACAAAGTTCTTTGATGCACAAAAGTGTTTAATTTTGAGAAGCTCCCATTATTCTATTTCTTTCTTCAGTGTTTGTGCTTTGGGTGTAAGGTCTCAGAACTGTCTCATTACAATTTTTAAAAGATATTTACCTACCTTTTTTTCTAAAAGTTTTATTGTCTTAGCTCTAATGTTTGGATCTTTGATCCATTTTAAGTTAATTTTTATATAAGCTGTGAAATATGGATTCTCTTTCATTCTTTTGCAAATGGAGTTTTCCAAGCTCCATTTATTGAAGAGACTGTTCTGTCCTAGGTGAGATGGCTTGACTGCCTTATCAAAGATCAATTGTCCATAGATGAGAGGGTCTACATATGAACACTCTATTCAATTCCATTGGTCAGTATATCTATCTTTATGCCAAAACCATACTGTTTGGACTACGGTAGCTTTGTAATGCACCTTAAACTCAGGTAGTGTGAGACCTCCAACTTCATTTTTCTTAAGATATTTTTAGGTATTCAGGGCACCCTGCCCTTCCGGATAAATTTGGTTATTTCTGAAAATGAAGTTTTGGGGATTTTAATTGTTATTAAAGCAATTAAATCAGTTTAGGTAGAATTTACATCTTAACTGTATTTATTCTTCCAATCCATGAACACAGTATCCCCTTCCATTTATTTAGGTCTTCTGTAATTTCTTTTAGCAATTTCTTATAGTTTTCTTTGTATAAGTCTTTTATATCCTTAGTTAAATTTATTCCTAAAAACTGCCAGAAAATGTAGAGCTGTGTTCCAGTGGCCATGTTTCTTGATGATGATTGAACAATGATATAGCTTTCACAATGAGACTCTGTGAATGTGAAAACCTTGTGTCTGATGCTCCTTTTATCTACTATATCAACAGAAGAGTAGAACATATGGAATAAAAATAAATAACAGGGGGAACAAATGTTAAAACAAATTTAGTTTGAAATGCTAGTGGTAAATGAAAGCGAGGGGTAAGGGGTATGGTATGTATAATCTTTTTTTCTCTGTTATTGTTTTATTTCTTTTTCTGTTGTCTTTTTATTGCTTTTTCTAAATTGATGCAAATGTTCTAAGAAATGATGAATATGCAACTATGTGATGATATTAAGAATTACTGATTGTATATGTAGAATGGAATGATATCTTAATGTTTTGTTTGTTGTTCATTTTTTTAATTAATAAAAAAAATGAAAAAAAATAACTATAGGTCAAAAGGATATGGAAAGTTACAAAGTTTGAGAAAGTGAATTTTGGTTTTTATATTGTTGTAGATAACAAGCCTTGAATGGATATGGAAAGTAGCCCAAACTTAAGAAAGTGAATTTTGTTTGTTGTAGTCATTGTTCCCTATAAGCCATGAATTAATAAAGATGGCTGGAAAATGTTTTTTAAAAAATTTATTCCTAAATATTTTATTCTTTTGGTTGCAATTGTAAATGGAATTTCTTTTCTTGATTTCCCCCTCAGATTGCTCATTACTACTGTATAGAAACATTTGGTGTTGATCTTGTAACCTGTCACTTTGCTGTACCCATTTATTAGCTCTACTAGTTTTCCTGTGGACTATTCAGGGTTTTTGACATATAGTATCATATCATCTGCAGACAATGAGAGTTTTACTTCTTCCTTTCCAATTTTGATGGCTTATATTTCTTTTTCTTGTCTAATTGCTCTAGCTAGAACTTCCAATGCAATGTTTAATAACAGTGGTGACAGTGGACATCCTGTTTTGTTCTTTAATTTAGGAGGAAAGCTTTCAGTCTTACCCCATTGAGGATGATTTTAGCTGTGGATTTTTCATATATACATGTGGTAAGTAGAATCAGTTGTCAACTTGGCCAGGTGAAGGCACCCTAGTTCTGTTGCTGTGGACATGAGCCAATGGTCCATGAATCTCATCTATTGCTGATTACATCTGCAGTGGGCTAGGAGGTGTGCCTGCTGCAATGAATGATGTTTGACTTAATTGGCTGGTGCTTAAATGAGAGAGCCCAATGTAGCACAGCCCAAGCAGCTAAGTATACCTCATCTCAGCACTCGCAGCTCAGCCCAGGCCTTTGGAGATGCAGAAAGAATACACCCCAGGGAAAGTTGTTGGAACACAGAGGCCTGGAGAGAAGGCCAGTAGAGACCATCCTGTGCCTTCCCATGTAAGAAAGAACCTCAGTTGAAAGCTGCCTTTCCTCTGAAGAACTAACAAAATTAATTCCCTTTTATTAAAAGCCAATCCATCTGTGGTGTGTTGCATTCCAGCAGCTAGCAAACTAGCACAATTCCCTTTATCATGTTGAGGAAATTCCCTTCTATTCCTATCCCTTGAATAGTTTTTATCAAGAAAGGATGTTGAATTTTGTTAAATGCCTTTTCTGCATCAACAAGATGATCATGTGTTTTTTCTGCTTTGATTTCTTGATATGGTGTATTACATTAATTGATTTTCTCATGTTGAATCATCCTTGCATATCTGAAATAAATCGCACTTGGTCATGTGTATAATTCGTTTAATGTGCTGTTGGGTTTGATTTGCAAGAATTTTGTTGAGGATTTTTGCATCTATATTCATTAGAGAGATTGGTCTGTAATTTTCTTTTCTTGTAGTATCGTTGTCTGACTTTGGTATGAGGGTGATGCTGGCTTCATAGAATGAGTTAGGTAGCCTTCCCTCCTCTCAAATTTTTTTGAAGAGTTTGAGCAGGATTAGTACCCATTCTTTCTTGAATGCTTGATAGAATTCACATGTGAAGCCATCTGGCCCTGGAGTTTTCTTTCTTGGGAGCTTCTTAATGACTGATTCAATTTCTTTACTTGTGATTGCTTTGTTGAGGTTGTTTATATCTTATCGAGTCAATGTGGCTTGTTCATGCCTTTGTAGGAAGTTGTGCATTTCATCTATGTTGTCTACTTTATTAGCATAAAGTTGTTCACAGTATTGTCTCATTTCCTCCTTTATTTCTGTGGGGTCAGTGGTTATGTCTCCTCTTCCATTTCTGATGTTATTTATTTGCATTCTCTTTTTCTTTTTGTCGAACTTGGTAAGAGTCTATCAAATTTGTTGATTTCCTCAAAGAACCAACTTCTGATTTTGATTTTCTTGATTGTCTTCACATTCTCAATTTCATTTATTTCTGCTCTAATCTTCACTATTTTTCTTTTTACTTGTTTTGGAGTTAATTTGCTGTTCTTTCTCTAGTTCTTCCAGGTGAGCAATTAATTTCTCCATTTTTGCTGTTTCTTCTTTTTTCATATAAGCATTTATGGCAATAAATTTCCTGCTAGCACTGCCTTTGCTGCATCACATAAATTTTGATATGTTGTGTTTTCATTTTCATTTGCCTCAAGATATTTACTAATTTCTTTTTAATTTCTTCCTTGACCCACTAGTTGTTTAAGAATGTGCTGTTGAGCCTCCAAATATTTGTGAATTTTATGGCCCTCTGACTGTTATTGATTTCCAACTTCATTCCTTTATGATCTGAGAAAGTGTTTTGTATGATTTCAACCCCTTTAAATTTATTTAGACTTGCTTTGGGACCCAGCATATGATCTTCCCTTGAGAATGATCCACGAGCACTTGAGAAAAAGGTGCATCCTACTGTTGTGGGGTGTAATGTTCTATAAATGTCTGTTAAGTCTAGTTCATTTATTATATTATTCAATTTCTGTTTCTTTATTGATCCTCTGTCTAGATGGTCTATCCATTGATGACAGCAGGGAATTGAAGTCTCCAACTATTATGGTAGATGTGTCTATTTCTCTTTTAAATGTTTTCAGTGTTTGTCTCATGTTTGAAGCACTCTAACTTGGTGCATCAGTATTTATGATTGCTATGTCTTCTTGTTGAATTGTTCCTTTTTATTAATACGTAGTGTCCTTCTTTGTCTCTTATAATTGTTTTACATTTGCAGTCTAATTTGTCGGATATTAGTATAGCTACTCCTGCTCTTTTCTGATTGTTGTTTGCATGGAATATCTTTTTCCCACCTTTCACTTTCAACCTATGTTTGTTCTTAGGTCTAAAATGCATCTCCTGTAGACAGCATAGATGGTCCTGTTTTTTAATCCATTCTGCCAGTCTTTGTCTTTTGATTGGGGAGTTTAATCCATTAACATTTAGTGTTATTATTGTTAATAATATTGTTTCTTCTACCATTTTGTCTTTTATGTAATATCTAATTTTTTCCTCTTTTTACCTTTACTGAGAATCTTCATTTCTACACTCTTCTCTTCACCTCTCTCTCCTATCTTTTCCTATATGCCTCTAGTGCTCCCTTTAGTATTTCTTGTAGAGCCAGTCTCTTAATCACAACTTCTGTGATTTTTTTTTGTCTGAAAATGTTTTAATTTCCCCCTCACTTTTGAAGGACAATTTTTCCTGGATTAATGGTGGGTCTCGATTGAATTTCTTTAAAAGCTGAAACTTTGGAGGAAGTTTAGATACCTGGAGAACCATTTTGTCAGAGCTGACAGAACTGCAGACATTTGGAGATGCTTGGAGTGCCAACAGAGAGACCAGATGCCTCTACACAGACATTTTGAGATGCAGAGCCCAACTGATGTCACCTTGTGCCTTCAAATGAGATACAAATGAGCCAAAACCCAGAGTTATGTCCCCAAGGAGATAAGTGAAGGCCCACAGATGCTTAAAGAGGAAACCACTGGGATCAGAAGCTGGAAGTACTGCAACCAGGAACAAGGGCCAGCAGAGACCAACCTCATACCTTCCACATGGTGACAGACATCAGTCTTTCTTGAGTCAAGGTGTCTTTCTATTTTGGATATTTTTATGAACTTAGAACTGAAAACTTGTAACTTAATAAATTCCCTTTTGACGAGCCATTCCCTCTCTGGTATATTGCATTCTGGCAGCATTTAGCAAACTAAAACACAAGCCTCCAGAGCTAAGGGGACACAGAAATTATTCAAAATAATGATAGTTTTAATTAAAAGGACAGCAACCATGCAGAGGAGCATCTCCTCCCTATCCTCAAGTTTCCTACTGAAGTATAATGCTGCCAGGTTATACTGTCCATGGAAGGAAAGTCCTGCTGAATTTGAGAAGTAGGTTTTACAGCTCAACTTGGGGTGGTCTGGCTTGAATCTGCCCACTTAACCACTTTGTTGTACTGCCTTTCTATTGCATCTAGGAAATTATTAGGTTGAATGGCCATAATCTAGGGAAACTATTTTTATGACCTGGTGTATTAGTTAAACTGCTGTAATGCAATTTACCAGAATTTTGCACAGGGAATTTAAGTTACATGTTTACAGTTCTAAGGAAGTGAAAGTATTCAAATTAAGGCACCAAAAAGAGGTTACTCTTCACTCAAGAAGGACTGATGCCATCCAGAACACCTCTGTTAGCTGGGAAGGCACAAGGCTGGCATCTGCTGGTCCTTGTTCCTGGTTCATTGCTTCCAGCTTCTGATGCCAGTAGTTCCCTCTCTAAGTGTCTGTGGGTCTTCAATCAGTTCCTCTGGAACAGCAACTCATAGGGAGGCACATGATGACACCTGCTGGGCTTTGCCCACATCTAGGCATATTCTCTCTGGGCACTCCAAGCATCTCCAAGCATCCATGTCTCTGAAGTAACTGTTCTCCAAGTGTCTGCATATCTGTTTTTCTCTGTCATTTCTGAGTTTCTCCAAAATGTTTCCCCTTCTAAAGAACTCTAGTAAACTGATTAGGACCAATCTTGAATGGGCAGAGTCACATCTCCATCCAATCAAAAGGTCATGTCCACAACTGGGCATGTCACATCACTGTGGAGATAATGTAATCAAGTTTTCACCCTAAAATATTGAATCAGGATTAAAAGAAATGGCTACCCCGATAAGACTGGATCAGAATTAAAGCATGGTTTTTTTTGGATACATAATAGCTTCAAACTGGCACAACTGGTGACCACTTAGATGCTTTAAATGAATTCAGTAAGACTGATTCTTCCAGTGTATAAAAACCTAGATATACCAGAGTATTTTGGGTCACTCTTAGGTAAATTAAAGTTTGTTGAGGGTTCTCCTCAAACTTAGTTCTGCCTGTTGCAGGAAAGAAGCATGCCACCAGAGAATGAGAATAACAGAGATAATTTCTCTCTTATCAGATGTGGGTTGAACTGTGCCCCCCTAAAAGATATGCTGAAGTCCTGTGAATGTGACCTTATTTGGAAAGAGTATTTGCAGGTGTAAACAAGTTAAGATGAGGTTATACTAGATTTAGAGTGGACCCAATCCAAAGACTTGTATGCTTATAAGGAGAGGGTTATTTGGAGACACACAGGCACACAGATGGAAGAAGGTTATATGAAGACAGAATTTGAAGTAATGCTGCTATAGGCCAAAGAATGAAAGCTATGTGAGATGAAAGCAACAGATTCTTCTTCAGAGCTAATAAAAGATTGCTCCTTGAATCAAGCAAATACCTTGATTTAAGACTCCTCGCTCCCTGAACAGTGAGATTAAATTTCTGTTAAGCCATCCAGTTTGTAGTAACACATTATAGCAGCCCTAGGAACCTAATACTACAGGATAGTACCTTTACTTATCACTCAGCTTCCTAAATTGTTCTTGACTTTTTGAATTCTGGAGCTGAAAAAGGAAGCAAAGGAAAGGGGTACATATAATTTCTTACTGGGATGACACTGTAATTCAGTATTGCCATTCTCTACACTTAGCAGATGTTTAAAGGTGAAAAAAAAAGTGGGGCTGTTATTGGTTATTTGGAGAATGCCAGCACTTGGGAACCTCTCACTTATATTCCCTTGACTCAAACAAATGCATTTGGGATAGCCAACAGGCAATTTACTCCACCCTTGGCCCTTAGGAATCCAGCAATGTTTCCAGGTTTTCTCTGCTAAAATCTGTTTATTTCTCCAGGTGGCCCTCCTATGCTGGACCTAGGGCCATATCTAGTCCTTGGAAAACATTCCCACATTCTTGTTTTAGATTGGGATTGTTGGCTGATGGCAAAGGAGCAACAACTATTCAGCCCATCTCCTCGGATTTCTTCAAGAAGGCAACAATCCACTTAGTCCCTCAACTGTAGTGATATCAGGGCTGCCCCTTCCAGTAAGTGTTATGGACTACCATACTCTTTATTTTGCCCTGGAAGGTATAAGACTCATAGCAGAACAGCTCTCCCAAAATTATTTCCTAATCACAATCTGATTTTTTGAACATCCTTAGCATTGTATGTGGTGGTTTTGTAACCAGTTTTTGGCAACTTCCTTTATCAATCTTATAAGGTATTGTTTTAAATGCAGTTTTTTTTTGTCTGGTGCCTTTTCTCACAAGACAAAAAAATAGGATACTAAAAATCCTATTAATGTAAGGTTAGTATCCTATAAATGTAAGTTTTTAGATTTTCAGACTTAAACCTCGGAAGAAAAGTATGAAGGGCATTGTAATAATTAATGAATGAGCCAATATAAAGTATCTGCCACATTCTTTTTGAGAAATATTGAAGTTGTTTCCAATTTCTCTCCACTACAACAATACAGGCAGTCAATAGCTTTGTTAATCTCTTGCTTATGTGGCATTATTTCCTAAAAGCCAAGAAGGAAGTGGAATAACTCTGTAATATGATATTTTGTTCTCAGATGTACTACCTATTGGCAAATTTTTCAGCCAAATGACACCCAGAAACTCACCCACTGAATTAGTTTGCAAGCTGCTGGAATGAAATATATCAGAACTGGAATGGCTTTTAAAAAGAGGAATTTAGTAAGTTCAAGTTTACAGTTATAAGCCTATAAAAATGTACAAACTAAGGTATCCAGGGAGAGATATCTTAGTTCTAGGAAGGTCATAGGTCAGGAATACCTCTGTTAGCTGGGTAATCATGTGGCTGGCATCTGTTGGTTCCTTGCTCCTGGGCTCCATGCTTTCAGCCTCTATTCCTGTGGGGGTTTCTCACTTTACTTCTCCAGGGCTGGCTTTCATCTCCTGGCTTCCCTTGGCTCTCTCCAGGTTCTGGCTGGCTTAACATCTCATTGTGATGTCTTCTGGGCTCCAAGCATCTCCAAAAACCCATGTCTCTCTTATCCAAGTGTCAGCATCTATGTCAGCTCTACTCTGAAGTCTGTGTCAGCTCTGTTGTTTCTGGCTCTCTCCAGTATTTCCTCCTTTAAAGGATTCCAATAAACTAATCAAGACCCATCTGAAATGGGTTAGAGTCACATCTCCATCTAATCAAAAGGTCACACCCAGAACTGAGTGTGTCACATCTCTGTGCAGATAGTCCAATCAAAAGATTACAACCTACACTATTAAATCAGGATTTAAAGAAATAGCTGCTCCCACAAGAATGGATCAGGATTAAAACATGGATTTTCTCGGGTACATAATACTTTCAAACTGGCACACCCAGTAAACAACAAAGTTTGATTACTTTCACTTCTCATTCCTTAAAAAAAATGTATTTCAATGTTATGGCATTTCCCAGATTTTTATACGGTTTAATTTTTTTTGCTTGTCTATTGACTTTCCTTGGTTCCCATGTTTTATATGCATATGATTACTTATATCCTCAATATTAAAAAGGCACTGACTGAGACACAAAGGGATAGAAACTGTATGATTTCCCTAATATGATCCTGGTAAAGGTAAACTCAGAGGCTTTTAACATAGAATATAGGCAAACAGCATACAAAGAAGCTAGAGATGGGTGGTTATCTAATGAGGTTGAACTTAAATATATGGGAATGGATGGAAATGATGTAGTTCTTTAGTGGATTTATATGTAATATTGCAATATTGAAGGTGAATATGATTGAAAGGATTATACAGAGCCACATATTCCACTGATTAACACTACAAATATAAGTTCTTGCATGAACTACTTCAAAGGTATGAATCTTGTACTAAGAGTCAATAATAGAGAGGTATAAGGGGAAAACTACTATTGCATGCTGTGGCCTATATTTAACATGAATACATCACCAATACCAAAGCAATACAAATGGTAAATAATTGAGGTAGGAGGAGGAACAAGAGAGGGAGTTTGGATTTTCTGTTTGGTGTGTATTTGTCTGTTACGTTTCTCTTTGGAACAATGAAAACAGTCTAAAACTGACAGTGTTAATGATTGTAAAACTTCAGTGTTAATGATTGTAAAACTAAGTAAGGCTACTGTGAGACACTGATTATTTTGGGCATTATCCATGATGTGCAAAGGATGGAGGTGGCTGGTGGGTACATTGATTAGGAAGCAAAGAGCCAAAAACTGTGGTGTGTAAATATGATGGAATATTGAATGTATACAGAAAGGAATGAAGTCATGAGGCATGCAAGGAGGTGAATGAACCTTGGGGACTTGTTATGCAAAATGAGGCAGAAACAAAAGGAAAATATCTCTTTTAGAAAATATTTATAGGAAAATTGGGGCCTAGACTGTAAGCTTTTATAACACATTCATTCTAGTTTGCTATTTGTTGTTTCTAGATTCTGAGATGCTGTGCTATATGAATATACCTGGTAGAGCTCCCTGGAACTTTGGTCACCTGTGTCATACCTAAGACTCAGAGTTGAAGTTCTGCAGCTCTGAAAGTCAACATTGTTACATATAACAACTGTTAAATCAAAAAAGAGATCAGACTTCAAACGGAGATAAAAATCAAGTTGATTTGGTTGGGACTAAGGTAAGTCAGAACGCAGGGTAAAGGATAATATTATCTGTATTTTAGAACTTCATCAACTGTATGAGACCAAATAAAGTGAGGCTTCTTTTGTTTAAAACCTAAATTTTCTGTAGACACACTTAATGCAAACTGTCTGGGTAGTTCATTTAAATAACCCAAACACATGGAGCCAAGAATGTGAATGAGGACTTGCAATTTTGTTTAGCTCAGTGTAATACCCAGATATATCTAAAACTACATTGGGCAGATTATTAAAAAGTATTAGCAAAGTCCCTTGAAGGACTAGAGAAAAAATATGGAACTATTGTTTTTTTTTTTTAATGGAACTATTAAACCTTCCCACCAGATAAATACCTGATACACTCACAAACTACAGACTCCCAAGTTAACAGTCCAAGCCCTTAATTTTGAAACTTGCTCTTTTGAAACTTATTTCTGTAGTGGAGAATCTAAGACTATCTATAAATAGGCCTAAGAATTACCACCAGAGAACCTCTTTTGTTGCTCAAATATGGCCTCTCTTGGAGGCCAACACTACAGATAAAATCATTACCCTACATGGGACATAACATCCACGGTGTGAGTCTCCCTGGCAATGTGGACATGACTCCTAAGGATGAGCCTGGCCCTGGCACTATGGGATCAACAATGCCTTCTTAACCAAAAGGGGGGAAAATGTGATGAAATAAGGTATTAGTGGCTAACAGTTCAACTAGAAGCAAGAGGCCATTCTGAACACTACTCTTATGCAAACTTCAGCTAGATATTGCTAACTGTTTTTTGCGAGCCTTGACCAATATCATTCCTGTTAATCCTCAAGAACACCAAAGAATGTATCTGAGATTCTACAAAAGTTTTACATACTAAGTTTACTTTTCAGAAACCAAAAACTTTCAGATAATTCCTGAAACCTAAGGTGCCAGTCTCTCTGAGAACATCAAACAGTTCCATCCCCCTATCCCATATTGTCAACACCCCTTTTCAACATGAAAAAGTTGGAATGGGTATACGCCAATTAACCCTAAAAATTGGGAGAAGGATTGAAGGAGGAGAAGTTATGTTAGAATTTATGAAATGAGTATGACTACTGAATCATTATACTGATATTTGTTTTTAGTCTCCAGTGTCTTGGAGCAGCTAGAAAGAAATACCTCAAACTGTAGAACTGTAACCCAAACGAAACTTTTAAGTCTGGTCTATAACTACTTGTTAAAATGTACTGTGAAATTTATGGTTTTGTATGCATATTTCACAATAAAAAATGTTTTTCTTATTCGTTTCTTTTTTTTTTTTTTTTTACTGTTCTTGGTTGGGTGTAACAGTTTAAGTTCAAACATTTTTTTCTTTCAAATCTTGAAAAATCCAATTCCACTGTCTCTTGCATCCAATGTTACGGTTAAAATATCTGATGTCTCATTTTTATTCTATTTTAGAATACTGTTTGTAAAATTCATTAAAATGTGTCCAGGTGTGGGTTTCCTCCTAGCTACCTTATTTTGCTCTCCAGAAGCCCTGTCATCTATCGTCATATCAATAAACGCATTTTCAAGTATTTCATTTTCTTTCTCATTTCCCTATTCCCCCCTTCAGGACTTTTATGTAGATACTGGCATTTCTCTAGTCTCATATTTCTTACTTTTACTTCCTAACTTACTTTTTATATTTTTGATGCTTCCTAAGAACATCTGTCTGATAGTCTAGTTTTTTAGTTCATTCTTCTGTTTTCATCCTTCCTCTCCCATTTATTATGCTGTTTCAAGTGTTATATTTTTTAACCTAATATTTTCACTTTTAAATGACTGGTCATTTTCCTTCATATCATGAATATCTTCCCTTTTCTTAGTTCACTGAACCAGTAATTCTTCTCAGATGTCATAACTTGTTAAGCTTGTTATCTGGAATGACCCCAAGCCAGGCACTAATTTAAATAAAGCAGAGAGGATAAACCTCATTTGCTGCTGTTTCTTCCAGTCAAGGATTCCTTTAATCTTTAGGAAGCAGTGATTTCTTTACATAATCTATCAGCCCTGGGGAGTTAGAATGATGTAGCTAAAGATAGGCGATTAATTCAATGTTTTTATGCCCTGAAATTACCACTGATAGAGAACAGCTTGGATCCTTATTGCTGATTTGTGACAATAGGATAAGCAAAAAATAATCACAATATATTGTGGGCAAGAAGCAACAGCAGTTATAAAAGGCTTTCCCAATCTATTCTCTTTAGTATCCAAGGCCCTCTGCCCCATGGTGCTAACCCCTCCACTTACTTCTCCCCCCAACAAACACACCAGACTGATCTGAGAGTTGGTTTTTGTTATGGTTGTTGTTCACTCCATGCACCTTGTTTTATGTTCACTTCTATTGTGTCTCAAGAGTTGACTTTGAGAGGCAGAGCTAGCAGCCCAAGCAAGCTCATATTTTGTCAGAAACTGGAAAATAATCTCCTAATAAATGATCCAACCTCATTAGCATCCTGATACTTACAGAACATGGTATTTCCTATTCCTATTTCAGCCAATCACCACAAATAGGCTAAGATTTCCAGGCCATCCTTACTCTATCAGACTCCCATTGCACATGGCTCTGCACAGCCCACTTTCTAACTCCATTTGCACCCATGCCCAGTTCTCTGGGATTCACTATCACCCAAATCCTCACGTCCTTAAAAACATTTCTCAATGTTTCCTTCATTTTTTCATCTAATTAAAACTTGGATTTCCCCTGAAGACTATGTTTCTATGGCAGCCCATCCAATGCTGGCTATTTTCTCTTCATATCTGTATTAGTTTTCCAGTTGCTAAAAGTAATGCCACACAGTAGGCTGGTTTTAACAATGGGAATTTATTGGTTAATGGTTTTGAGACCAAGGTAAATAAAAAATTGAGGCATCAACACAGCACTGCTATTGCCCCAAAGACACTGGCATTCTGGGGCTGGTGAAAGGCAAAACTTGGTCCTTGGCATTTCTGTCACATGGCAATGTACATGGCAATGTCTCCTTCCCCTTCAGGTTCCAATGACTTCTGGTTTCTTGCTCTTTTCTTGGCTTTTTCTGCATACAATTTCCTTTCCTTAAAAGGAGTTAACATATATTTGATAAAGGCTCACTTTCATTGAACTTGAGCACACCTTAATAACATCTTATTTACAAATGGGCTCAAACTCATAGGACTAGGAATTGGGACCTACATATGCCTTTTGTGGGGGATATGATTCAATTCTCAACATCCACTATATCAGTAGGCTTCAGGGCAGGGGAGCTGGCTCTTTTCCTCATTTTGTTTCCAGACAATTTTCCCTATCCAAAACCACCCACTTTTTCTTCTTTTTTTTTTTTCTTTACCTCTTAAGACATCAAGAACACAAGCTACTTCTGCTCCTTATTCCACCTCCCAGATTCCTTAAGGATTTTAGCCTCCAGCTCACTGTTATGGTTTTTAAGAATACTTCCATCATTTCAATATACATGATTTTCCAACAGTCTGTTCTCTTTTTCCATGACCACATTTCCATAAATTATATGTCATTCATCCCACTTCATGCACTCATTCTTGGATTACATAGATCTGAACATTATCAATGCAATGACTTCATCAACTCAATTTCAAGGACACAATTCTTTGAATATCACCTCCATCTTTCCAAGTCACTCCTAAATCCATCTGACTTTAAAAGTCCTTGAATTCCACATAAATCTACAATCCATTTATTCTACAACCAATTATTGTCTTTTACCCTCTAAAATCCTCATTTCTCTACTTAAATAGTATAACCACTTACTAAAACCCTTACCTTATTGTGCTTTTCATTTATATATTATTATAAAATAAAGTTATTATATTATAACTACCCTGGTTAAAGCCACAGTGAAACATGGCTAAAAAAACACGATTATAAAATATAATGAAATGTATGCTAATTACATGACCAAATAGTTCTTTTGCAGAAGAACGCTCTACTTATATATACAAGTAAAGTTTGGTCACAATTTCTAACAAAATTATAAGTTATGGCTTATCTTAGATAAATTATTTTTCAATATTCCAGAATTTTGATGCAGTAACACAAATATACACTTCCCAAAGGCACATCTTATCCTTGGTTCACTAAAAGATCTTTCAATTTTTAGCAACATGGTGAATGGCATTATTGTAATTATAAGTTGTAAAAGCCTACCATAAGTAGAGTCCAAAGATTCAATGTCATAAAATGCAGGCTTTAGTTATTGGGGTTAATAATGTATTTTCAATTGGCCTGTACTGTGTACGAACTTAGCTTATATTTTCTTCCCAAGTCTATATCATATATTTTCCTTTGAATTGTTTTATTGACTATATCAAGCAAATCTACTGTCAAAAATAGAGACAGCAAGCCTGCAGCTCTTTTCCAGATACTAACATTCATACTTCTGAGTTTCATCATTAGGTACAATGTTTACCCATAGCTTTGTGGTACAGGCTTCCCATTGCACCAATATGAATATTACCTTAAGGCTTTCCACTTTCAACTTGTCTGGGTGCAGAATGAATTTTTTGATGAGGTATGAGATGTTATTTCTACTTAAAATTATCTGACACTCAAGGCAAAGGGTTTTATACCCCTGAATTTGTTGATGTTTAATGAAATAAGGATTATGATGGAAAGGTTTTCCAAATTCTTTGCACAGGTTTTTCACCTGTATGTGTCCTCACATATAAAGTAAGGGCTGAAATTAGTTCTTTCCACATACATTATACTTACAGTTTCTCACCTGTATGAACTTTCAAATGTACAGTAAGAGATGGTATTTGAGAAAATGCCTTTCTACATTCATTACATTTAAATGATTTCTCACCTCTATGACTTCTCATATGTGTGATAAGTAATGAGCTTTGACAGAAGGCTTTCCCACAGTCATTACATTCGTAGGGTTTCTCCAGTACGAATTTTCAGATGCTCAATGAGGTTCTTCTTATCTGAATACTTTTTCACAGTTAGGACATGCATAAGGTTTCTCTCCAGTATGAATTTTTTCATGCTCAATAAGGCTTCACTTCTGGCTGAAGGCCTTCCCACATTCATTACATTCATAGGGTTTGTCTCCAGTGTGAATTTTCTTATGCTCAATGAAGTTTGATTGGTGGCTGAAGGCTTTCCAACATTCCTTACATGAATAGGGTTTTCTCCCATGTGAATTCTATGATGTCTAATGAGGCTTGCCATGTGAATGAAAGCATTTTCACATTATTTACCTTCATAAGGCTTATTTCCTGTATGAATTTTCTGATGTGAATTAAGGTACTCCTTCCAGATAAAGGATTTTCCACATTTATAACATTCATACGGTTTCTCTATATTATGAATTCTCAAATGTCTGATGAGGTCAAACTCCTGAATGAAGGCTTTTCTAAACTGATCACACTTAAAGGGGGCTACAACAATAAAGGATGACCTAGGGCAACATTTCTCAGACTTATATTCATGATGCTTCTTCTCCTGGCCTCAACTGTGATTAAGTCTAAATTATGCTTCAAACTCTCTCCAGAAGAGTCACATTTATAAAGGCATTTCCTTGTAAAATTAATGTCTGAGTTCATAGAAGACATTTTCTCAACTTTTGTAAATTCACTGTTTTTTTTTTTCCTCAGTTAAGGTTTTCTCAGATATGGTTGCAACTCTTTCCTGTTCTCTCTCCTTTGGCTCACCAACTTCATAGTCTTCTAAGAAGGAATAAAAAACAAACAAACAAAAATCCCAAGCATTATATTATTAGTATAATTTCAGAAATAATCTAATGTGGAGTCAATTCTTTGGTTTTGTTTCACAATAGGAAAGGAGTCCAAGTGAAAATTTATTTAAGATTGTCTAGTACTTGGAAATAAAAGTCCTCAAAAGATTTGAGCAGAAAAACTAACATATGAATCTAAAGGATCTTTGAATGGTTTTAATGTGACTTTGTGCAGTACAGAAATCAGGGCAATGAGCAGATAAAAAAGGATATATGATGAGATTAAAGGCTAAAATTATATAGAATCAAAAGAATCCATCAAGGGTGACGGCAAAGAGAGTAGCATGATTAGATGAATCATCAAAGAACAAATCATGCAGCTAAACATAACAAACTGAATAACATACATTTGTTTCCACTCTCTCCCAAAATTCTACTAAAGTAGAAGAGAAAAAGAAGATATAAAACCACAAGGACAAAGATAGCTGGAATAAGTACAGAAGTATATGCACTATGTCCTATTTTTGCAAACCAGAAAACTGAAGGAGGATTGTCCATGGACAGCAAAGCTGAGAGAGATGTTATGAAAGTACTTTTTAGGAAAATGTAGAAACGTTGATTTGTGCCACAAAAGTAAAAAGGCATCAGAAATGGGTGGAACAAAGTACCTCAAAAGATGAAGATGAATGTTATTGCTGAACATGAAAAGGTTATAACTCTTACCCCACAGAACCCATAATTCCTGTTCCTCCACACTAGATAATGGAAGTTACATTTCATGGAGTCATGCCATGAGAGACTCCAGATGAAACCTCTAAGAAAGGAATAAAACAAATTAAATGAAAATATACATATTGAATGGTGAGAATCTCCAAATTCTCCAGTCTTTCTTGTAATTCCTCAGAACACTGACACTCAGTATGGGAGAAATATATTCAGGAGAAATTGAAGAGGTTCAGAGAAAAGGCAATGATATATTCATACCTGCAACCTTCTTGTCTTCCTTCCCTTGCAAATGCTGGCCGCGGCCCAGTAACAGCACAATGAACTGCCATTAGTTGATATGGGTCTTGCCTAAACACAAACTCAAATCACTTCTTTAGGCATTGTATCTAAAGATACATGGACAACCAAGAATTATAAAATATTTCAAAGAAATCTCTAAATTGCTAGCAGGAAAAAAAGATATGAGAGGTAGGTAAGGAAATCTGATAAAATGCAGCAAAGCAAGGAGAAAAAGAAAGCTTAACAACAGTAAACAGTGAGAATGGTGGCTTCAAAATGATGGAATATGAAGCTTCAAAAATATGATCCCATCACAAAAATACTGAAACTAAGCAGAAATGGTCAGAACTCTGGAAAACAAATAACATTTTATAGTAACAAAGTGAATATGAAAGCAAAAAGCTGGCATTATTCTGGAAGTGGCTTACTGGCACTCCTTTTCTGCTTCTGTCAAATGGGATCTTTCTCTTTCTGTTCCTCATACCTCCATGTAAAAATTTCCTTTGCTTATATGGACTACAGTCATATTGATTAAGCCACATACCGTTTCAGATCAACCTGGTCTTAATAGGAATTCTGAAGAGTTCATACTCACAGCATCAGGGGTTGGAATTTGAAAATATCTTTGTGGATCACATGATTCATTCTGCCACAAACACTACAATTTTCAACAATCAAAAAAAATCAAACAAACATTAAAACCTGGGGAAAAGGGAAAATGTGATTTCCAGAGTTAACATTAAAATATTCAAATATCCAGATTTTTACAGTAAAAAATGAATACAAAGAAATAGGGAAAGACAGCCAATTCAAACAAAGCAACAGAAGTCATCAATGAGGATAACTAGATAAGGAAAATACATGTCAAAGATATTAATTCAACTGTTCTAGTCATATCTAGTAAGCTTAAGGAAAATGTCAATAAAGGACTAAGGGAAATGATTAAATCAATATATAGACAAAACATGAATTTCAGTTAAAAGATAGAAATTAGAAAAAGGAACCAAACTGAAATTCTTGGAGCTGAAAAGTACAATGAAAAGAATTTAAAGGTCAATAGAGGAGTTCACAGGAGATTTCAACAGGTAGAAAAATGATTACAGAACTTCCAAGCCACGTAAATTGAAACTGCCTAGCCTTAGGAGAAAAAAAAAAAAGAGGAAAATGAATAAAGGATAAGAAACAAGTAGGAAACTATCAAGCATATGAACATACACATTAAGAGAGTCCCAGAAGAAAGGGACAGACAATATATGAAATAATGACCAAAAACCTCCCCCAAATGGACAAAAGACATGAATATACAGATCGAAGGTCAATAAATGTCAAATAAGATAAACTTAAAGACATTTGTGTCAATACACATTATAATCAAACTGATAATGTCAAAAAAAGAGAAAGAATTCTGACAAGAGCAACAGAACTGATTTGTCAAGTACATAGGAATCCTAAATAAGATGAACAATTTCTCATCAAAATCCATGGAGGCCAGAAGGCAGTGGGGTGATATAGTGAAAGTGCAGAATGGCAAAAATATCAAACAAGAATTTTATATCCAGCAAAATCAACCTTAAAAATGACATATTTAAGATATTTCCAGAAAAACAAAAGTGGAGGGAGTTAATTCCTAGACTTATCCTAAAAGAAATGATAAAGAATGTAAAGAAAAGGACACTATATAGCAACATGAAGCTGTATAAAGAAATAAAAATCTACAATAAAAATAACTACATGGATAAATAAGAGCATTATTGTATTTTTGGTTTGTGGCTTAACTTTGTACTTCTTAAATGATACATAGATAAAGTGTAAGAAGTTTATGTTATTGGCCATACAAAATACAAAAATATAATTTTTTTTAGAACAAACTAGTTTTACAGTTTGTTCTAAAGTTCAAAACTGTGAGCCCTCACACTTTTTCTTTTTCAAGATGATTTTGACTATTCAAGGACCCTTACGCATCCAAATAAATTTGATAATTAACTTTCAATTACTGTAAAGTAGGCTGTTGGAACTTTGATTGGGATTGCATTGACTCTGCAGATCAATTTTGGTAGAACTGACATCTTAACGATAGCCTTCCAATTCATGAACATGGATGTCTTTCCATTATTTAGGTCTTCTTTGGTTTCTTTTAGCAATGTTTTGTAGTGGTTTGTGTATAGGGCCTTTACGTCTTTAGTTAAGTTTATTCCTTGATATTTAATTAGCTGTTATTGTAAATGGGATTTTTTTTCTTGATTACCTCCTCAGATAGTTTATACTAGTTTTAGAAACATTACTGATTTTACATGTTGATCCTGTACCCTGCTACTTTGCTGAACTCATTTATTAGTTCTAGTGGCTTCGTTTTATATTTCTTAGGATTCCCTACATATAAGATCATGTCATCTGCAAAGAGTGAAAGTTTTACTTCTTCCTTTCCAATTCAGATTCCTTTTATTTTTCTTGCATAATAGCTCTAGCTAGAAATTCCAGCACAGTTGCTGAAGTTGAATAACAATGCTGGGTGAGCATCCTTGTCTTGTTCCAGATCTTAGAGGGGAAGGCTTTCAGTCCTTCTTCATTGAGTATGATTTCAGCTGTAAGTTTTTCTCACATGTCTTTTATCATGCTGAGGACGTTTCCTTTGATTCCTATCTTTCAAAATGGTTTTATCAAGAAAGGATGTTTGATTTTGTCAAATGCATTTTCTACATAAAGTGAGATGATCATGTGTTTTCACCCTTTTACTTACTAACGTTGGTATATTATCTTAATTGATTTTCTTTTGTTGAACCACTCTTGAGTACCTGTGATAAACCCAATTTATTGTGGTGTATAATACTTTAAATGTGCTGTCGAATTACAAGTATTTCATATGAGGATTTTTGAATCTATATTCATTAGAGTGGTTGGTCTTTCTTGTATCTTTGCCTGGCTTTGGTATTAGAGTGATGATGGCTTCATAGAATGAATTGGGTAGGCTTCCCTCCTCTTCAATTTTTTGAAATGCTTGAGCATGATTGATACTAATTCTTGGAATACTTGGTGTAATTCACCTGTGAAGCCATCTGATCCTGAACTTTTCTTTCATGTCAGGTTTGTGATAACTTTGATTCAATCTATTCACTTGTGATTGGTTTGTTGAGGTCTTCTTTTTCTTCTAGTCAGTTTATGTTCTTCATGTATTTCTAGGAAGTTGTCCATATCAACTGAGTTGTCCAGTTTGTTGCCATACAGTTGCTCATAATATCCTCTTATGATCTCATTAACTTATGTGAGGTCAGTAATAATGTCCCTCCCACTTCTGATTTTATTTGCATCTTCTCTTTTTTCCTTTCTCTAGCTAAAGGTCCATCAATTTTATTGTGTTTTCTGAAAGAACCAACTTCTAATTTTGATGATACCCTCTACTGGTTTTGTTCTCAACTTCATTTATTTCTGCTCTCATCATTGTTTCCTTCTGTTCACTTTGGGATTAGTTTATTATTCTTTATCCAGTTCTTTGAGGTGTACAGTTAAGTCTTCTATTTTAGCTCTTTCTTTTTTTTTAATAGGGGCATTTAGGGCAATAAATTTCCCTCTCAACATTGCTTTCACTTCACCTAAGATTAGACATGTTATGCTATTTTCATTTGTTTCGAGATATCTACTGGTATCTCTTTTAATCTCTTCTCTGACACACTGGTTGTTTAAGAAAATGTTGTTTATCCTCCATAAATTTCAATTTTCCCAGTCCTCCACCTGTTATTGATTTCCAACTTCATTCATTATGATTAGGATGTACTGGCTTGCTAAAGGTGCCAGAATGCACCTTTAAAAAGGGAATTTATTTAGTTCTAAGTTTACAGTTCTAAGGCTTTAAATGTTCAAACTAAGGCATCTAGAGAAAGAAACCTTGGTCTAGAACACCTCTGTCAACTGGAAAGGCACATAGCATCATTTGCTAGCCTTCTCTCCCTCACATTTCAAAAGGCTTCCCTGGGGGTTTTCTTTCTTCATCTCTGTTCTAGTTTGCTAGCTGTCAGAATGCAATATACCAGAAATGGAATGGCTTTTAAAAAGGGGGAATTTAATAAGTTGCTAGTTTACAGCTCTAAGACCAAGAAAATGTTCCAATTAAAACAAGTCTATAGAAATGTCCAATCTAAGGCATACATGGAAAGACACCTTGATTCAAGAAAACTGATGATGTTTAGCATTTCTCTCTCAGCTGGAAGGGCACATGGCAAATATGGTGGCATCTGCTGTGTTTTCTCTCCAGGCCTCTTGTTTCATGAAGCTCCCCAAGAGACATTTTCCTTCATCATCTCCAAAAGTTGCTGGCTGGTGGACTCTCTACTTTGTGGTTCTGCAGTGTTCTCTGCTCTCCCAGGTCTCAAGCCATTTCCAAAAATGCTTCTTCTTTTAAAGGATTCCAATAAAGTAATCAAGACCCACCTGGAATGGGTGGAGACACATCTCCACCTAATCAAGTTTAATACCTATACTTTATTGAGTCACATCTCCATGGAGATAATCTAATTAAAGTTTCCAAGATACAATACTAAATATGATTAGAAGAAATGGCTGTCTTTACAAAATGGGATTAGGATTAAAACATGGCTTTTCTAGGGTACATAAATCCTTTTAAACCAGTACAATCTCTAAAGGTCTCTGGCTGTGTGAGCTCTAAAACTTTTTCCAAAATTATCCTTCTTAAAGAGCTCCAATAAGCAATCCCACCTTGAATAGTGAACACATTTTCATGGAAATACCCTAATCAAATTGGCATACCCATCACATCTCCAGGGAGACAAACTAATCAAAAGTTTCCACCATACAGTATTCAATCAGGATGAAAAGAAATGGCCTCCTGCACAAGAATGGGTCAGGAAAGAAGATATAGCTTTTGTGGGGTACATAATAGTTTCAAACCAGTACACTCCATACTCTGGACCTCCAAAACACATGTTCTTTCCATACATTTATCCCATCACAATATCATAAAAGCTTTAAACCATGTCAGTAACAACATAAAAACCATACAAAGTGAAAAACAGTACAAAATCTCACTGAAGTCAGTTACTGTCAGGGTGTGTTCTTAAGGGAAAAAAAAATTCTCCTCTGGCTCTGGACCTGTAAAACTCAGAATGAGTTATATGCTGCCAATATACAAAGGAGGACAGTCATAGGGTACATGTTTCCACTGCCATTGGGAGAAATCAAAAGGTAAACAGGAGTCACCCAGACCCAAACAATTCTGAAAATGTGCAGGGCAAACTACATTGGTTTCAAAGTCTGAGAGTTATTCATCCTTGAGGCTTTAGAAACCAGCAGTCCCACCCTTTCCAAGGGCTTAAGCAGTGGTCTTGCTTTCTCCAGATGCTGAGGTGAGGGCTGGAGACTGGGGCACATTGGAGGACTACCTTTCTTTCGAATCCACCCTCTCCAAGCTTTGAGGTAGCACCTGGGATCTCTGCCATCTTCAGGGCAAAAGTTGAATCCCTCCAGAAAAATGCAGTGGTAGCCAGGTTCCTTCTATTCCCTGGCTTAGATGCTCCACCCTCTCTGAGGCCTGGGGTGACAAAACTCTTCCTAAGCATGAAGGCCTGCACTCTGCCTTTGGAGTAAATTCACCCTCTCCAAGTACACGAGTGGGTCGGCTCTCCTGGCCTGAGGTTACTTGGTTTCAGTCCTTAGCTTCCATGGTTCAGTCTCTGAAGTCATTTTTGCTTCAATTTGTCCCTTTTCTGTTCCTTTTCGTCCAGACTGGCAATGGTTCCATTTACACAGATCCTGTAACATTCCTATTGGTTTTCTATGCAGGGATCATAACCATCAGACAATAGGCCTTTCCACAAATCCTTTCTGTATCACTCCATCTCCAATCCTCACTTGTTCTGTAATGGCTGGCTGCATCCATGTTTGGTTAAATCCTCACATGAGGCCTTATACACTAGACTGCCCCTTTTATTACTATATAGTGTACTTCTTTATCTCTTGTCAGTTTTATGAAGTTTATTTGACTGATACTAGTACAGCTCCCCTAACTCTTTTCTCATTCCTGTTTGCATGGACTATCTTTATCTAACTATTCTCTTTCATCCTATTTGTATCCTTGGGTGTAAAGTGAGTCTCTTGAAGACAGCACATAGATGGATCATGTTTTTATTATCCTTCTGCTTATCTATATATTTTGTTTCTTTTTTTGTCTGTGTATTTTTATTGGGAAGTTATATCTATTAACATTCAATTTTATTACTGTAAAGGTAGAACTTCTACTATTTGGTCCTTTGGATTTTATTTGCCATATCTTATTTTTTCCCTCTTTGTCCCCTTTTATTTACCTTTACTGATAGTTTTCACTTTTATGCTCTCCTCCAAGCCTCTCTTTCCTGTCTTTTCCTATCAGCCTGCAGTACTCCCATTAGTATTTCTCGTATAGTATTTCTCATAGAGCTGGCCTCTTATTAATATACACATGCACAGAAACACACACCCACAAACCAAACCACTACTTCTTGCTTAAGGCAAAACCTAGAATAGATAATAATAGTTGTTAATTAACACTGTAATACTCTCATTAATTTTAACAAGGGCTATACCTTAGCTAAATGTCAATAACGGGGATTAAATGGGTATGAAATTTTTTTCAAGAGATGTGAATGTTCTCATATTAATCGTGCTGGTGAGTGTCTAACTATGTAATTATACCAGAAGTCACTGATTATAAATTTAGAATGGATTGTATGGGATGTAAATAAAACTGATTTTTGAAAAAAGCACTAGAAAATTATGAGTGCTGGAGGGAATGTGGAGAAATACATATTTACTGTTGGTGATAATATAGAATGGTGTAGCCAGTCTGGAAAGCAGTTTGACAGTTCCTCAGGAAGCTAAGTATAAAATTGCCATATGATACAGCAATCCCATTACTAGGTATACATTCAGAAGAACTGAAACCAGGGACACTAATGGATATTTGGAGACCCATGTTCCTGGTGGCATTATTCACAATTGCCAATGGATGGTGGTGTCCCAGGTGTCCATTAACTGAGGAATCGATGGGCAAATAGTGATGTATACATATGATGGAAGACTGTGCAGCTATATGAAGGAAGTTGTGATGCATGCAACAATGTGGATAACACTGAGGTCATTATGTTGCATTATGTAACATCATAAATGTTTATGCTCCAACCAAGGAGCTCCAAAGTACATGAGACACACATCGACAAAATTGAAGGGAGCAACAGATGTTTCAACAATAATAGTAGGAGACTTCAATACACCACTCTCCTCTATAGATAGACTAACCAGACAGAAGATCAACAAGGAAATAGATAAGTTAAATAACTTGATAAATGGATTAGACCTTATATATATATGTCATTGCACCCCAAAGCATAAGGATATACATTCTTCTCTAGTGCTCATGGAACATTCTTCAGGATAGATCATAGGCTGGGGCACAAAACAGGTCTTTATAAATTTAATAACACTGAAATTATTCAAAGTACTTTCTATGATCCCACTGGGATGAAGCTGGATCTCAATAACCACCAAAGAATGAGAACATTCACAAATACATGGAGATTAAATAACACATTCTTAAACAACCAGTGGATCAAAGAAGAAATTATGAGAGAAATAAGGAGCTATCTGGAGATGAATGAAAATGCGAATACAACTTATCAGAACTTATGGGATGTGGCAAAGGCTGTTCTAAGAGGGAAATTTATTGCCCTAAATGCCTATATTAAAAAACAAGAAAGAGCAAAAATTGAGGAGGATTTTAACAGCACACCTGGAGGAACTTGAGAAAGAACTTGAGAAAGAACAGCAAACTAACCCCAAAGCAAATAGAAGAAGAGAAATAACAAAGACTAAAGCAGAGACAAATGAATGGGAGAACAAAAGAACAACAGAACCAATACAACCAAAAGTTGGTTCTTTGAGAAAATATCAGTAAAATTGATTTTCTAGCAAGACTGACAAAGAAAAAAAGAGAGAGGATGCAAATAAACAAACTCACAAATGAGAAGGAGTACATTACCACAGAGCCTGAAGAAATAAAAGAAATCATAAGAGGATACTATGAACAACTATACATCAACAAAGTAGACAACTTAAATGAAATGGACAAATTCCTGGAGATACACAAACAAGCTACACTGACCAGGAAAAAATAGAAAATCTCAACAAATCTCTATCACAAGTAAAGAGATTCAATCAGTCATCAAAAATCTTCCTACGAAAAAAGCTCAGGGCCAGATGGCTTCACAGAGGAATTTCATCAACATTCCAGGAAGAACTAACACCAATCCTACTCAAACTCTTCAAAAAAAATTGAGGAAAAAGGAACTCTACCTAACTCATTTTATGAAGCTAATATCATTTTAATACCAAAACTGAGTAAAGATGCTATAAGAAAGGAAAATTATAGGCGAATCTCCCTAATGAACTAGATGAAAAAATTCTCAATAAAAATATTAGCAAATCAAATCCAACAGCACATGAACAGAATTACACACTATGACCAAGTTGGATTTAAACTAGGAATGCAAGGATGATTCAATGCAAGAAATCAATTAATGTAAAACAGCGTATTAACAAATTGAATGGGAAAAATCACATGATCATCTCGATTGATGCTGAAAAAGAATTTGACAAAATTCAGCATCTTTTCCAGTAAAACACTCCAAAAGATAGGAATTAGCGACAACTACTTCAATATGATAAAGGGAATATATGAAAAAACAATAGCCAGCATTGTACTCAATGGAGAGAGACTGAAAGCCTTGCCCCTAGGATCAGGTACAAGACAAGGACGCCCACTGTCACTACTGTTATTGAACATTGTGCTAGAAATTCTAGCTAGAGCAATCAGGCAGGACAAAGAAATAAAAGGCATCCAAATTGGAAACGAAGATGTAAAACTCTCATTATTTGCAGATGATATGATATTATACTTGGAAGATCCTGAGAAATCTACAGCAAAGTTACTTGAGCTAATAAATAAATTCAGCAAGATGGTGGGATATAAAATTAATGTGCAAATATCAGTAATATTTCTACACACAAGCAATGACCTAGCTGAGGAGTCAGATAAGGAAAAAATTCCATTCAATATAGCAACTAAAAGAATCAAGTACTTAGGAATGAACTCAACTAGGGATGTAGAGGACTTGTACACAGAAAACTACATAACATTACTAAAGGAAATCAAAAGATATCTAAATAGGTGGAAAGACATTTCCTGCTCATGGATAGGAAGGCTAAATATAGTTAAGATGTCAATTCTCCCCAAACTGATCTAGAGATTCAACATAGTATCAATCAAAATTCCAACAACCTACTTTGAAGATTTGGAAAAGCTAATTACCAAACACATCTGCAAGAGAAAGAGACCCCGAATAGCTAAAAGCATTCTAAAAAAGAAGAACAAAGTGGGAGGATTAACACTCCCTGACTTTAAAATCTATTATAAAGCCACAGTGGGCAAAACAGCATGGTACTGGCACAAAGACAGAAGCACTGACCAATGGAATCGAATTGAGAGTGCAGAAATAGACCACCAAATCTGTGGTCAACTGATTTTTTTCTTTTTTTACATGGGCAGGCACCAGGAAACAAACCCAGATCTTTGACATCGCAGGCAAGACTTTTGCCTGCTGAACCACCATGGCCTGCCCAAGGCCAACTGATTTTTTTTTTTTATTAATTAACGGAAAAAAAAAAGAAATTAACCCAACATTTAGAAATCATACCATTCTACCTATGCAATCAGTAATTCTTAACATCATCACATAGTTGCATGATCATCGTTTCTTAGTACATTTGCATCGGTTTAGAAGAACTAGCGACACACCAGACAAAGATATAGAATGTTAATATAGAGAAAAGAAATAAAAGTAATAATAATAATAAAAAAACAAACAAACAAACAAACAAACAAAAAACAAAAACAAACAAACAAAACCTATAGCTCAGATGCAGCTTCATTCAGTGTTTTTTTTTTTGCTTTTTTATTAATTAAAAAAAATTAACAACAAAAAACAAAAACATTAACATATCATTCTATTCTACATATACACTCAGCAATTTTCAATATCATCACATAGTTGCATATTCATCATTTCTTACATTTGCATCGATTTAGAAAAAGGAATAAAAAGACAACAGAAAAAGAAATAAAAAGATAACAGAAAAAAAAAGATTATACATACCATACCCCTTACCCCTCGCTTTCATTTATCATTAGAATTTCAAACTAAATTTATTTTAACATTTGCTCCCCCTGTTATTTATTTTTATTCCATATGTTCTACTCATCTGTTGATATGGTAGATAAAAGGAGCATCACACACAGGGTTTTCACAATTACACAGTCACATTGTGACAGCTATATCATTGTTCAGTCATCATCAAGAAACATGGCTACTGGAACACAGCTCTACATTTTCAGGCAGTTCCCTCCAGCCTCTCCACTACATCTTTTTTTAAATTTTTTTTTAAATTTTTTTATTTTTTTATTAACGGAAAGAAAAAAAAGAAATTAACACAACATTTAGAAATCATACCATTCTACATATGCACTCAGTAATTCTTAACATCATCACATAGATGCATGATCATTGTTTCTTAGTACATTTGCATCGGTTTAGAGGAACTAGCAACACAACAAAAAAAGATATAAAATGTTAATATAAAGAAAAGAAATAAAAGTAGTAATAATAGTAAAAAACAACAACAACAAACCAACAAGCAAACAAAAACAAAAAAAACCCTATAGCTCAGATGCAGCTTCATTCAGTATTTTAACATGATTACTTTACAATTAGGTATTATTGTGCTGTCCATTTTTGAGTTTTTGTATCTAGTCCTGTTGTACAGTCTGTATCCCTTCAGCTTCAATTACCCATTGTCTTACCCTGTTTCTAACTCCTGCTGAACTCTGTTACCAATGACATATTTCAAGTTTATTCTCGAATGTCCGTTCACATCAGTGGGACCATACAGTATTTGTCCTTTAGTTTTTGGCTGGATTCACTCAGCATAATATTCTCTAGGTCCATCCATGTTATTACATGGTTCATAAGTTTATCTTGTCTTAAAGCTGCATAATATTACATCGTATGTATATACCACAGTTTGTTTAGCCACTCTTCTGTTGATGGAGATTTTGGCTGTTTCCATCTCTTTGCAATTGTAAATAACGCTGCTATAAACATTGGTGTGCAAATGTCCGTTTGTGTCTTTGCCCTTAAGTCCTTTGAGTAGATACCTAGCAATGGTATTGCTGGGTCGTATGGCAATTCTATATTCAGCTTTTTGAGGAACCACCAAACTGCCTTCCACAGTGGTTGCACCCTTTGACATTCCCACCAACAGTGGATAAGTGTGCCTCTTTCTCCACATCCTCTCCAGCACTTGTTATTTTCTGTTTTGTTGATAATGGCCATTCTGGTGGGTGTGAGATGATATCTCATTGTGGTTTTGATTTGCATTTCTCTAATGGCCAGGGACATTGAGCATCTCTTCATGTGCCTCTTGGCCATCCGTATTTCTTCTTCTGGTAGGTGTCTGTTTAAGTCTTTTTCCCATTTTGTAATTGGGTTGGCTGTCTTTTTGTTGTTGAGTTGAACAATCTCTTTATAAATTCTGGATACTAGACCTTTATCTGATATGTCGTTTCCAAATATTGTCTCCCATTGTGTAGGCTGTCTTTCTACTTTCTTGATGAAGTTCTTTGATGCACAAAAGTGTTTAATTTTGAGGAGCTCCCATTTATTTATTTCCTTCTTCAGTGTTCTTACTTTAGGTTTAAGGTCCATAAAACCACCTCCAGTTGTAAGATCCATAAGATATCTCCCAACATTTTCCTCTAACTGTTTTATGGTCTTAGACCTAATGTTTAGATCTTTGATCCATTTTGAGTTAACTTTTGTATAGGGTGTGAGACATGGGTCTTCTTTCATTCTTTTGCATATGGATATCCAGTTCTCTAGGCACCATTTATTGAAGAGACTGTTCTGTCTCAGGTGAGTTGGCTTGACTGCCTTATCAAAGATCAAATGTCCATAGATGAGAGGGTCTATATCTGAGCACTCTATTCGATTCCATTGGTCGATATATCTATCTTTATGCCAATACCATGCTGTTTTGACCACTGTGGCTTCATAATATGCCTTAAAGTCAGGCAGCGCGAGACCTCCAGCTTCGTTTTTTTTCCTCAAGATGTTTTTAGCAATTTGGGGCACCCTGCCCTTCCAGATAAATTTGCTTATTGGTTTTTCTATTTCTGAAAAATAAGTTGTTGGGATTTTGATTGGTATTGCATTGAATCTGTAAATCAATTTAGGTAGGATTGACATCTTAACTATATTTAGTCTTCCAATCCATGAACACGGTATGCCCTTCCATCTATTTAGGTCTTCTGTGATTTCTTTTAACAGTTTTTTGTAGTTTTTTTTATATAAGTTTTTTGTCTCTTTGGTTAAATTTATTCCTAGGTATTTTATTCTTTTAGTTGCGATTGTAAATGGGATTCGTTTCTTGATTTCCGCCTCAGCTTGTTCATTTCATTCAGTGTTTTAACATGATTACTTTACAATTAGGTATTATTGTGCTGTCTATTTTTGAGTTTTTGTATCTAGTCCTGTTGCACAGTCTGTATCTCTTCAGCTCCAATTTTGACAAGGCCCCCAAATCTTCTGAACTGGGAAAAAATAGTCTTTTCAATAATTGGACATGGAAGAACTGGATATCAATAGCCAAAAGAATGAAAGAGGACTCCTATCTTACACTGTACAAAAAATTAACTCAAAGTGGATCAAACACTTAAATATAAGAACCAGCACCATAAAGCTTCTAGAAGAAAATGTAGGGAAACATCTTCAAGACCTAGTAATAGAAGATAGCTTCATAAACTTTATACCCAAAGCATAAGCAACAAAAGAAAAAAATAGATAAATGGGAACTCCTCAAAATCAGATGTTTCAGCACTTGAAAAGATTGTCAAAAAGGTAGAGGCAGCCAACTCAATGGGAGAAAATATTTGGAAATCACATATCAGACAAAGGCTTGATTTCCTGTATATACAAAGGAATCATAGAACTCAACAACTAAAGAACAAAAAGCTCAACTATGAAATGGGCTCAAGATTTGAATAGGTATTCTTCTGAAGAGCAAATACAGATGGCTCAAAAACACATGAAGAGATGCTCATTTTCATTGGTTATAAAGGAAATGCAGATCAAGACTACAATGAGATACCTCCTCACACATATATTAAACAAACAGGAAACTATAAATGTTGGAGAGGATGTGGAGAAACTGGGAAACTTATGCACTGCTGGTGGGAAATTGGTGCAGCCACTATGGAAGACTGCTTGGTGGTTCCTTAGAAAACTAAATATCAAGTTACCTTATGACCCAGCAATGGCATTACTTGGTACATATCCAGAACTGAAAGCAATGACACAAATAGACATTTTCATACCGATGTTCATAGCAGCATTATTCACAACCACCAAAAGATGGAAACAAACCAAATGCCCATCAAGTGGATCAACAAAATGTGGTATATACATATGATGGAATATTACGCAGCAGTAAGACAAAGTGACATCCTGAAGCACATGACAAGATGGATGAGCCTTGAGGACATAATGCTCATGAATGAAGTTGGCCAGACACAGAAGGATAGCTACTGTATGATTTTACTTTTATGAGGAGCATAAAGGTATAATCAGAGGCTTATAATACAGAATATAGGGGACTTAGAGATACATAGAAGCTAGAGATGGGTGAACTGTTAGCTAATCAAGTTGAACTCCAATGTAAAGGAGAAGATAGGAGTGAAGGTGGTTCTGTAGTGGGTCTTTAAGTAATATTGCCATATTGAAGATTAACAAGATTGAAAGGGGTTGTATAGACCTCTGTGTCCCACTGATTAACACTAGAAATATGAACTAGTTCTCTTAAGAATTACTTCAAAGATATGATTCTTGTACTAAGAGTGTTTAAGTCCTGGGTATGGGGGAAAACTGCTGTTGGATACTATGAGCTATGTTCTAAAGGAAACCATCAGTACTATCACAGCAATAGCAGAGGTAAATAAGGGGTCAGGGACAAGAGTTAAGAGGAGGTTTAGATTTCTTATTTGGCGAGGATGTGTTTATTGGTTTTCTTTCTTTTTGGAACAATGAAATTATCTAAAATTGAGAATGTTGATGAACTCTGGACATTGATGCCTGATGAATGCATGTGGCTGAAGTGTGCGCTGACGGAGAAGTAGATTGGCGAACGATGGTGTATACTTATGAATGAAGGTTGTGTTGTTACAAAAAGAATAAAGTCGTAAGGAATGCAACAATGTGAATGAACATGTGGGACATTTGGTGAGACAAAATACAAACAAAGAAAACACTGGTATGGTCACCTTTAGAAAATGCTTATAAGAAAACAGGGACCTAGATTGGAAGCTTTTAAAGCAGACACATTAAGTTCATAGTAGTGATTATTATTTCTGGATTCTGAGAGGCTGTTTTATATATAACCTGATATTTAGAGATAAGAATGAAGAGGTTGGAATTAAAGTAATTCAGAACATAGGGGTAAGGAAGACAGTGCCTATATTTTAGAACCACACATACTCTTTGAGACAGATGGATGAAAGGTTTATTTGATCAAGGAACTGAAATTTTCTGTAGGGCATAATCTAATTCAACTTATCTGTGTAGCTCATTTAACAACTGAAACATGGGGAGCACAAAATAAGAAAGAGGTCCTTTAATCCTGTATAGATCATTGTAATGCCTGGATATATCCTAGGGTATATAAAGCAGATAATAAAAAAGTATTGGCAAAGTCCCGAGGGATGGGATAAAAATATGGAACTATTAAACCTTACCACCAGGGAATCCCCTGATACTTGTCAAACTTTAGGGACACCCATATCAATAGGCCATGCCCTCTATCAGGAGGCTTTCTCCTGTGAAGCTTATACAGGTAGCAGAGAAGCTTAGACTACCTATAGGCATGTCTAAGAGTTACTTCTGGAGGACCCCTTTTGTTGCTCAGATGTGGCCTCAAGCTCTCTAAGTTCAACTCTACAAGTAAAATAATTGCCCTTCCCCCTACATGGGACATGACATCTAGGGGTGAAAGTCTCCCTGGCAACTTGGGAGATGACTCTCAAGGATGAATCCAGACCTAGCACCGTGGGATCAACAATTCCATCCTGACCTAAAGGGGGAAAAGAAGTGTGATTAATAAAGTTTCAGTGGCAGAGAGAGTTCAAATAGAGTCGAGAGGCTACTTTGGAGGTTGCTCTTAACATAAGCTTCAGTTAGACCTTGCTATGTATCATAATCTGCCAACTCCCAACCAGAACTATTCCATCCAATCCTAAAGAATATCTAGGGCAATATATAAGATTCCACAAGGGTTCCATGCAGTAGAATAACCTTCCAGAAACCTACAAACTGCAGATAAGTCCCTGGTCCAGATAAGTCCTGAAACCTAGCCCAGCCTCTTCACAATATCAGATAGTTCCATCTCCCTACCCCATATTAATGACAGACCCTTCCAATATGAAAAATTTAGAATAGCCATAGTCCAAATACCCCTAAAGAGAGGGATGGAAAGATCAAAGGTAATGATGAGTTATTAGAGAAGATAGGATTTAACAAATGAATATGAATGCTGAATCATTAAATTGATATCTCTTTTAGTCTCCAATATTTTAGAGCAGCTAGAAATAGAAATGTAAAATTGTGAAATTATAACCCATGTCAAACTCTGAAATATGTTCTACAATTAACTGTGTGCTGTGCTTTGAAATTTATAGATTTTTTTTGTATGTATGCTATTTTTCACAAAAAAAAGAAGGAAAAGAGTCGACCTGATGATAAAAAATATTTTTTATCTAGCTTCCTATATTCTGGAGCAGCTAAAAGGAAAAATGCGAGGGGATTGTATGTTAGCCCATTACAAATTCTGGGATCTGTCCTGTAACCACTTGCAGAAGAGGGCTTTGAAAACTATTGCTTTTCTATTTCTTTGCTTTGCATATGTTATACTATACAACAAAAAAAGTTAAAAAAATATTGTAAGCAAATTTGCTCTCATTCAGACCTTGTGATTCCATTAATAAAGGGCAGGGAGGGTAGATTTAGCATAGTTCTTAAGGGCTCTAGGATTTTGAGAATGGTAAATGAGCAGTGGCTTCAACTTAAAATCACCACTGACATTAGCCTCTAACAAGAGAGTAGGCCTGTCCTTTGAAGCTCTGAAGCCAGGCAATGACTTATCCTCAAAGAATGCCCTAGATAGCAGCTTTTCCCAATAGATGCCTTTTTTGCCTATAGTGAAAATGTGTTATTAGTGGAGGCAGTTTCCTCAATTATAGTAGCTAGATCTTCTTGTTAACTCATAGCAGCTGCTACTTCAGCATTTGCTGCTTCACCTTGAGCTTTTATATTTCGAAGATGGCTTCCTTCCTTAAACCTCATGAACCAATCTCTGCTACCTTCAAACTTTTCTTTTGGAACTTCCTCACCTCTCTCAGCTTTCATGTAATTGAAGAGAGATACCGTCTTGCCCTGCATTAGGCTTTGGCTGAAGGGAATGTTGTGGCAGGTTTGATGATCTACCCAGACAACTGAAACACTCTCCATAGCAGCAATAAGGCTGTTTCATTTTCTTTTCATGCATATGTTCAAGGGAGTAGCACTTTTTAATTTTTTTCAAGAACTTTTCCTTGCATTTGCAACTTGGCCAAGTGTTCGGTGCAACAGGATTAGCTTTAGGCCTGTCTCTACTTTGGACATGCCTTCCTCCCTTACCTTAATCATTTCTAGCTTTTGTTTTAATGTGAATACCTTGAACACTTAGAAGACATTGCAAAGTTTTTAAGTGGCCTAAGTTCAATACTGCATCTCAAGTAATAGGGGGGGTCCTAGGTGAGGGAGAAGGAGAACATCTAGTCAGTGAAGCAAACAGAACACATAACATGTAATGATGAAGTTTGCCATCTTATGTGGGCATGGTTTTTGACTCCCCAAAACAATTACAGTAGTAACCTCAAAGATCACTGCTGACAGATCATCATTAAAAGGTATAATAATAATGAAAAAATTTGAACTATGGTGAATTTACTAAACTGCAACATAGAAACATAAAATGACCACATGCTGTTGCAAAAAAATGGTGCCAATAAATGCTGCTCAGTGCAGAGTTGCTATAAAACTTCAATTTTTAAAAAAATGCAATATCTGGAAAGCAAAGTGAAGCACAATAAAGAAAAGTATGCCTGAAAATAGATTCAATCAATAATCAAAAAAGCTTTCAATAAAGAAGAGTCTAAAAGGAGATGGCTTCCCTGTTAAATTCTACCAAATAATAGAAAAACTAAGAACAGTCTTTTTCAAGCTCTACCAAAAAATTGAAGAGGAGGGAGTATTCCTAATTATAATGTGTCAGCATTATCAGGATACCAATGCTAGTAAAAGCAACACAAGAATAGAAAATTACAGACTGATACCCCTTAATAAAAGGATCATCACATAACCAACTGGAATTTATCCCAGCAATGCAAGTGTGGTTCAACAGAAGAAAATCAATCAATGTAATTACCACAATAATAGAACAAAGGGAAAGGCCACATCCTTATGACAACTGATGACCATGCAGAAAACATAGTTGACAAATCCAACACACTTTCATGATAAAAAACACTCAGAAAACTAGATCTAGCTGAGAACTTCTTCACATGATAAGACAATGATGAAAAACCCTTAGCTAACATCACATTCAATGGGGAAAGAACTGAAAGCTTCGTTCCTAAATAAGAAACAAAGCAAGGATGTCTGCTTTCACCACTGCTATTCAAATGCAGTGGAAGTTCTAGGCAAAGTACTTAGGCAAGAGCAAGAAATAAAAGGGATTCAAATTGGAACAGAAGAAGTAAAACTATCTCAACTTACAGATGTTCCCTAATTAGAGGAAATCCCAAAGAACCCATAACAAAACTACAAGAGCTTATCAACAATGTAATATGATAGAAGATGACCAAGCAGAAATCAAATACCAGCAATGGACAATCTGAAAAGGAAATCAAGAATAAAATTCCATGTACAATGGCATATAAAAGAATAAAACATAGAAGAATAAATCTGTACAGGCAGGGCAACATCTTACACAATAAGAATTAAAAAAAAAATTGTGAAAGAAATTTAAGAAGATCTAACTAAATTGGAAAGACAGTCTCTTTTCAGGGATTCAAAGACCTAATACTGTAAAGATGTCAATATGACTCAAAGCAATCTACTGATTCAGCACAGTCATGATCAAAATTCCAGCAGCTTATTAGCAGAAACACAAAAGTCAATCCTCAAATTCATATAAAATGGCAAGAGGCACCAAAGAGGCCTCCTTGAAAAAAAATTAAAAATCAAAGTTTAAGTTCTTCCTGATATCAAAACATACAACAAATCTTTAATAATGAAAACAGTATAGTATTACCATAAGGATAGATATATAGACCAATGGAATGTAACTGGCAATCTAGAATAAATTCTTACTTCTATGGCCAACTCATTTCAACGGATCTACTCAATGGGGTAAGAATGGTCTTGCCAACAAATGGTGCTGAGAAAACTATATCTACATGTAAATGAATGAAATTGGATCTCTACCTAACACCATTCCCCCAAATTACTATAAATTGTGTCAATAACCTAAATATAAGAGCTAAAAGCATAAAAATCCCATAAGAAAACATAGGGATAAACCTCATAGTATTGGATTTGGCAATGCAATCTTAAACATGACAGAAAGCATGAGCAACCAAAGAAAAAAATAGGTAAATTCTGCTTCATCAAATTAAAAACTTTCAGGCATCAAAGAACATTATCAAGAAAGTGAAAATGAAACCTATAGAATGGGACAAAACAGTTGCAAATCACATACCTCATAAGGGCCTAGTGTCCAGAATATATTAGAAAATCCTACAACTCAAAGAAAAAAACCAAACAAATCAATTAAAATATGGGTAAAGGACTTGAAAAGACATTTCTCCACAGAATAAATACAAATGGCCAATAAGTATATGTAAAGTGTTCAGCATCATTAGCCATTAGGGCAATGTAAATGAAAGCTGCTACTTCATACCAACGAGGATGGCTACTATTTAAAAAGCAAGAAATAAGTGGTGGAGAACATGTGGAGAAATAGGAATACTCATTCATTGTTGGTGAATGTAAAATGGTACAACCCACTCTGGAAAACAATTTGGTGGTTCCACAGTAAGTTAAATACAGACTGGTCATATGACCCAGCAATCCCACTTCTAGATAAATACCCCAAAGACTTGAAAACAGGTTCTCAAACAGATAATCACATTCCAATGTACACGGCAGCATTATTCACAGTAACCAAAAAGTGGAAACAAGTATCCATCAAGGATGAATGGATAAACAAAATATGGTATATATACACACACAATATAATTCAGCCATAAAAAGGAATGAAATCCTGATATATGCTGCACCATTAATAAGTTGTGAAACATTATACTAAGTGAAATAATCACAGGACAAACGTATGATTCCACTTATTTGAAATATCTAGAATAAACAAATTCATAGAGTCAAAATAGATTAGAGGTTGACAGGAGTTGGCAATAGGGAAAATGGGGACTTATTGCTTAATGTGGCAGAGTTTCCCTTGACAGTGATAAAAAAGTTTTGGTAATGGGTAGTGCTAATGGTAGCACAACACTGTAAAGTAATGCCACATAACTGTTCACTTAAAAATGGTTAAAATGGCAAATTTCATGTTTTATATATGCTACCACAATTTAAAAAAAACAGTAAATAATGTAGAAAGACAACAGAACATAGCATTCAAGAAAAGGGCAGTGTAAAAAAGGATTAAAGAAGTGAAATCATTGCACACTGCACCCCCCCACCCCCACCCCCCATGTGGGACATGATATCCGGGGGTGAAAATCTCCCTGGCAGTGTGGGAGATAAATTTCAGGGATGAGCCTAGCCCTGGCACCACGGGATCAACAATATTATCCTGACCAAATGTGGGAAAAGAAATGTAACAAATAAGGTATCAGTGACTGAGAGAGTTCAAACAGAGTCTAGAGGTTACTCTGGAGGTCACTCTTATGTAAGCTTCAATTAGACACTGCCACCTATCATAGCCTGCTGTGCTGATTTGAAAGGATTATGCACCCAAGGAAACCCACATTTTAATCCAGATCCAATTTTATAGAAACAACCATTTCTTTTAATCCCTATTCAATAATGTGGGTTAGAATCTTTTGATTAGATTATCTCCACAGAGACTGACACGTCCAATTATGGGTATTAACTTTTTGATAAGATGGAGATGTAACTCCACCCATTCCAGATGGGTCTTGATTAGTTTACTGGAATCCTTTTTTTATACTCATTTTATTTTATTTATTTATTTATTTATTTACATGGGCAGGCACCGGGAAGTGAACCCGGGACCTCTGGCATGGCAGGCAAGCATTCTTGCCTGCTGAACCACCGTGGCGCGCCTTACTGGAATCCTTTAAAAGAGGAAGCATTTTGGAGAAAGCTTGAGAATGAGAGAGCCATGAGAGGAGAGAGCCACAAGAACCATGAGAGCCTACGCCGCCAGAGACCTTTGGAGATGGAGAAGGAAATCGCCCCTGGGGGAGCTTCATGAAACAAGATGCCTGGAGAGAAAGCTAGCAGACATTGCCATGTTCACCATGTGCCTTTCCAGTTGAGGGTGAAACCCTGAATATCATCAGCCTTCTTGAACCAAGGTATCTTTCCCTGGATGCCTTAGATTGGAATTTCTATAGCCATGCTTTAATTTGGACAATTTTAACAGATTTAGAACTGTAAACTTGCAACATACTAAATTTCCCTTTTAAAGAGCCATTCCATTTCTGGTATATCACATTCTGGCAGCTACCAAGCAAAACAATTGCCAGACCCCAGCCAAAATGATTCCTGCCAATCCTAAAGAACACCTAAGGCATTATATAAGATCTACAAAGGTTCCATGTACTACAGTAACTTTCCAGAAACCTACAACCTCCAGAAGGGTTCTTGGACCAGATAAGTTCTGAAATGCAGGGGGCCAGCCTCTCCAGAACATCTAACTGGCTCCATCCACCTATCCCATATTATCAACAGCCCCTTCTAACATGAAAAAGTTAGAATGGGCACAGCCAAAATACCTTAAGGAGTAGGAGAAAGATCAAAAGTGATAGTGGAATTATACAGAGAAGGTAGGGTTTAACAAATGAGTATGATTGCTGAATCATTATATTGATACTTCTTTTACTCACCAGCATTTTAGGGCAGCTAGAAGTAAAAACCTAAAATTATGGATTGTACCCCATGCCAAATTCTGAAATCTGGTGTACAACTAATTGTTGCAATGTGCTTTGAAATTTATCGCTTTTTTGGTATATGTTATTTTTCACAGAAAAGAAAAAAAAAGTCAACTGTGATGATAAATGCATACAAAAAAAGAAGCAATAAAGAAAAGAAAATTAAAAGATAGTTTCATAAAATAGACATTCAGACCAAGGACATTTTGATAACCAATTTTCTTGCTCTAACTTACTAGGGAACAGAATGTCTGCTTCTTCGGCCAATTTGGATTTGGTAGATAAATGAAGAGGCTTGGACTTGGGAAAAAGTGAGAAGGGAACCCTGGCTCTCCCTCTTTCTAATGGGATGCCTTGGGCAATTAGTAAACTCTCTAAGCCTTAGTTTCCACATCTGGAAAAGGGTGATAACAGGCATCCCTTCATAGGTATATTGAAAGAATAACATGAGCAAGCAAAGGCACATAAAGCACTTAGCTCAGTGGCTGCTGCAAAGTAAGTACAAGAGTATTGCCTATTATTATTAGCTTGAGAATTTTAACAACACTCAGAATAATTCACTTTGAGATTCTTGAGAAAGAGTAAAAAAAAAAAAAGACAATAAGAAATTGCTTTCAGGAATTAAAAATGTGACAAGTGAACAAAAAGTTCAAAAGTACTTCAGAAAAGAAGGATAAGAAATTTCTCAGGAAGTACAATTAAAATAGAAGCTGATGTGAAATAAAATGGAATTATGCTTTTCTTCAAAAGCATAAGATTCAGTGGTTGAACAGGTCAATTTTACTACAAGCGTAAGAAACAAGATTACCCCATTCTCATTTAAATTGTCCTAGGGAGTGGATCAAGAAACTAAAGAACAAGGGTCAAGTCCTGCTGCCATTTGTTTTCTCACAAAAGTTTTATTGGAATAGAGCCACAATCATGAGTTTACATGCTGTCTATGGCTATTTTCACAATAGCAGTGATGAACAGCCAACAAAGCCTCAAATATTAACTACCTGATCCTTTAGAAGGAACATTTGATGACTTCTGTAATGAAGCATACAAAAAGAGACTTCCAAAATATTTCTATGAAAAAATCATAATAATAACAAAACTTGACAAGGAATTCAAGGACCTATAAGAAAAAGACAGGTATCCTTATATATAATGTGGCCAAAATCTAAATTAAAAGCTTGGCAAAAATAATCCAGCTGAATATCAGAAGAATTATTAAAAGAGAACTATGTGCAGCTACAAAAAGGAAGGATGTTGAGAAGCACACAACGAAATGAATAAACCTTGGGAACAATGTGTTATGTAAAATTTGCAGAAACAATAGAACAAGTATGCTAAGGTCTCTTTCAGAAAAACTTATAAGAAAACTGGAACCTAGATTATAAACTGTTATAGCAGTCCCACTTAGTCATAAGTGTACTTCTAGATTCTGAGACACTGACCTATATGTGTTATTAGCTGGCATTTCCCTGGAACTTTTGAGTAACTTTGTGACATATAAGAGCCAGAAATGGAGTGCTGTAGCCCTGAAAGTTAGCACAACTATATACAGTAACAGTTAGTGTAACCAGTAACAGTTAATGTAACTAAAAGAGATCAGGCCTCTATTAGAGATAAAAATGGCTGGGACTAAGGTAAATCAGAGTTCAGGGTAAATGACAATATTGTATGTATTCTAGATCTTCACCTACTGTATGAGATCAAAGGCAGAGAGGTTTATCATGTCTAAAACCTAAATTTTCTGTAGCATACAATCTAAATCAACCTGTCTGGATAGCTCATTTAAATAACCCAAAGTCCAGTTGTCCAGAATGGGAACAAGGCCTTGTAATTCTGTATGGCTTAATGTAATACCAAGATACATCTCAGCCTATGGTGGGCTGAAAATTTAAAACTATTGGTACAGTCCCTTCTGGGTCTGAAGGACTATGAAGACATGGAACTATTAAACTTTCCTATCTGGGAAACCCCACATACTCTCTCAACCATTGCTGATTCACAAGAAAATAGGCCAAACCCTGGATTTTGAAGCTTGCTCTTATGAAATTTATTTCTGTAGTGAAGCTAAGCTACCTATAAAGAAGCTTAAGATTTGCTTCCAGGAAACCTCTTTTGTTGCTCAGAGGACTCTCTCTCTCTCCAAACCCAACTCTGCAAGGAAAATCAGTATCCTCCCTTCTATGTGGGAAAGGACATTCAGGGGTAAAAATCTCCCTGACAACATGGGGCTTGACTCCAAATGGATGAATCTGTCCCCAGCATGTAGATGGACAATGCCTTCCTGACCAAAAGAGGGGGAAATAAGTGTAATAAAATAAAGTTTCAGTGGCTAAGAGAGATCAAATAGAGTCAGAGGCTATTCTGGAGGCCACTCTTAGGCAATCTTCAGGGAGATAGTGCTAATTGCCATAGTTGATGAAACCCCAACCAATGTCATTCCTGTTAATTCTTAAGAACATCTAGGACTGGAACTGAGACTCTGTAAAAGTTTCATGCATTATGAATGCTTTCAATGCTTTCCTGGAACTTATAATTTCCAAAGGGTTCCTAGGCCAGATAAATCCTGAAACCTAGAGGGACTAGCCTCTCCAAGATTATCATCTAATTATATCCTGTACCCTTTAGTGTCAACACCCCTTCTCCCAATGAAAAAGTCAGAACTGGCATTGCCTAAAGATCCTTATAGGCTGAAAGAAGGATCAGAGGAAAAAGAGCAGTTAGAGAAAACAGGACTTAACAAATATGACTGCTGAATGACTAAATTGAAATTTCTTCTAACATCCAGTGTTTTGGAGCAGCTAGAAGGAAAAATCTGAAACAGTAGAATAGTAAGCCATAATGAACTTTGAAATCTGGTCTGTAACTACTTGCTGAAGTGTACTTTGAAAATTAATGCTTTTTCTTTCTTTCCTTTGTATATTTGTTATATTTCACAATAAAAAGTGTTTAAAAAAAGAGAGAGAACACCATGAAGAATTCCTAGTAGAACTGCAAGGATGGTGCAACAATATTCATAACCTCCACACAACAATTTACTTAAAAAGTTAGGGAGAAATTAAAGGTATAAATAAATGGAGAGAGGTATCATGTTCATGAATAATATGGTAAAAATACCCACTGTACTTAAACTTATTTATTGATTTAATGCAATGCTACTTTACTTCTCAGAGGTTTTATTGTTGACCAGACAAACTGATTCTAAAATTTATATAGAAATGTCAAAACAACTTTGAAGATGGAAAAAAAAGTGGAAGGCCTCGCTCTAGTAGGTATGAACACTTATTAAATCTGTTTGCTACAGGCACAAAGTAGACAAATAGAATGAAAATAAATTGATCACTTAGAAATAGATTCATACATATATGGGTGATTCATGACAAAGGTGACATAGCAAAGCAACAGGGAAAGAACAATTTCTTCAATAAATTTGTTATCACCTGTATATTTTTATGGAGATAGGTGATACTTGATACGCAAATCATATATAAAACCATATATAAAAATCAGTTCCATGTAGACTATAAAAATTTTAAAGAGAAAACAATAAACTTGAACATATTAGAGAATATGTTCTTGATCTTGGGTTAGTAAAACAATTTTTTAAATGGGATACACACAGCACTAACATTAAAAGATGTCAAAAATTGACTACATTAAACTTAAAAACATCTGTTCATCATAAACTACCATTAGGAGATGAAGAAAGCAAGCTGTCTAGCTGAAGAAAATTCAAGCCATAAAAGACTCTTATCCAGAAAAGGAAAAAGTTCATTTATAAATCAATAAAAGAAAAACAGGTAATTCAGTAGGAAAATGGCCAAGAGCCTTGGATGCCAAAGAGTAAAATGGGAAATTCATGTGTAATAAACATATGAAAAAGTATTCTATCTCACTGGTAATCAGGAGAATGCAAATTAAAACCACAATGAGGTAAGACTATACCTTTACCAGAATGGTTCAAATAAAAAGACCAATAATGGCAAACACTAGTATCTGTTTAAGAACACTTCACTTCTGATTGAATATAAATGGAAATAAATACTTTAGAAAATGGTCTAGTATTATCTACTAAGGCTGAAGATATTCATAACCCATTATGGCATAATTCCACTCCTATGTTTATAACGAACAAACATGCATGCATATATGCATCAGGAGATATATATGAGTGTTTATAGCAACATGACTTACAACCATTAAAAGCTGGAAACAAGTCAAATTTCCATCAATAATAGTTATAAGAGTGTTTATAGCAGCATGATTTATAACAGCAAAAAATGGGAAACACATCAAATTTCCAACAATAATAATAGAATGGATCAATAAATTGTGGTACAATCATGCAATGGAAGACTAAGCCACAATAAAAATAAATGAATAAAAATTACATATAGACAGCAAGGGAAGAATCATGCAATCATAATACTGAACAAATGGGACTCAAGCATAAAAAGTACATAAACTATGACTCTATTTATATAGAATTAAAAAGAAACTAAATATTATCTTTAGGAATGAACACTTAGGTTATAAGACTATGAACAAATAAGGATCATGATCGTCATAATTGAGGGATCAGGGAAATGCTCTGGCTAATTTCTTAGCCAGGAGAATGATTACATTGATATTTACTTAATGCTATTTTGTCAAGATATACATTTATGCTTTATGCAGTTTTGATGTGTGTTCTATTTCACAAAACAAATGGTTATTAAAAAACAAAAAAACCCAGTTTGTTTAATAAAAAAAAAAAACCTGGAGTTGGGTTAGCAGAATGGCAGCAATATTTATAACAACATTATGATGTAACTGAGAAATGAAGATTTAAGGGATGACTATTATTGCTGAATCATTGCATAGATATCCCTTTCTGCTTTCTGGTATACTGAAGGAGACAGAGGGAAAGATCTGAAATCTCTAAATTATAATCCAGCTGCCTTGATATCTGATAATGATTGTACACCTTTATCTTCTGCCCTGTGATTGTAAAATCTTGTGACTAACCTTCATTTGTACTCATTTATCCAGTTTTTTTTTTTTTTTTTTTTTTTTACTTTAGAGTCTTGTAATCAGTAAAGACAGACCCTAATGTTTATTTAAAAAAATTTTTTTTCATTTTGTGGCATGGGCAGGCACCAGCCCCTAATGTTTATTAATGAAAGGTCTTGGGTCAGCCAAGAACTAACCCACCCAAAGTCCAAAGTTGTCCTGATAATCAAAACTGGATCTAACCAAAATGGGCCCACCTGACATGTGCAGTATCTTAAACTTTAATCTACAAGTCACCTATACCTCATTCCACTATTTTCTTATATATAGTCTGTGACTAAGCATGTAATCAATCTGTGCATGCTCAATAATTAGATCACCTCTAATTACATCACCTGGAACCACTGTGCTCATTACCTTAAACCCTGACCATCCTTTTCTCTAATAAAACTATCAGAATTACTGCTGTTTGAGGAGACAGATTTTGGGCTGTTAGGCCATCTGCTCTCCTACTATGTACCTAGCAATAAAAATCTCTTTCTCTCTTTGAAACCCTGGTGTTATTGAGCCTGTTGGGCAAAAGAATCCATGGGCTTTGTCTGGTAAAACTAGCATGTAGAAGAGTTTAAGTATGCTGATAGCCAATGAAAGGACAATGAGGGATATGCCTATGGCTTTAATTCTGACACACTGTACAATGGATGAAAAGAGATAAAGAATGAAATGAAAAATGAACCTGAGTAAAAATTTGGCTGGTCTTCCCTGTTCTTGGTGAGATAATCTCTATATCCCTCAAAAGGAGTGTTTTTTTGTTAATCATGGTGATTAACCATACCTAATAGTTTAAATGCTAAGAAAATGACAGGGTATTTGTAGTCTTAGGGTGGGGGATGGCCACATCAGAAAGACTAGTTAAGTGATTTGAAGGTTGGGATATTGAGCTGTGTAATGTCAGCCTGACCTCTCTGAACTCTAGAAAGGAAGTGGGTCTGGACACAGAGTTCAATCACGTGGGTACTGTACTCTGTTAGCATGCCTATGTAATAAAATCACACATAAAATCAGGATACTCAAAGTCTGAGATTCCAGAATTGAAAAAATAACTTTGTTATGTTGGGAAAGTGAAAGGCTCTGAGTTCATGTGAGGACGCCATGAAAGTTTGTGTTTGAGGTCCACCCTGCAGTCCTTGCTCTATATATTTCTCCTCTTAATATGTATCATTTTATTATAATAAAGCTTTAGTTGTAAATACTGTGCTTTCAGTAAATTCAATGACTTGCTTTAGTGAATTGTTGCACCTGAAGGGGAGGTAGGACCCTCCAAACTTCTAGCCAGTTGATACAGAAGTACCAGCGGTCTGTGCCCCTTAACTTGCAAATGGCACATAAAGGGTACTCTTGTAGAGAACTGCCCTAAACCTGTGGAGTCTTGCCTAACTCTGGGCATTTAGAGTCAGAATAGAACTGAATTGAATTGAGATACTGCAGTATTTACAGAAGCAAAAGAAGTCATTAAAGTTTTCAAATTCTATATAGAACTTAAATGTCAAACAGAGATTTTGAAAAATAATAGTTTTCTATCAGGTTGTTATAATTTTCCAGCATCACATCCCTGTACAAATTCCTTTGAGCAGGTTTCAGTTGTTGCCATTCCTCCTCAGTAAAGTCAACAGCCACATCCTTAAATGTAATTGTGTACCGTAACAACATATTTCTAATCAATTTAAGAGTGGTATATTTAAGGGTGATATCTTCTGAAAGCATGCAGAGGTCAAAGTTCATAAAAAGCTATATAATAAGTACCTAATGTTTAACTAGTTTTCTTTTATACTCTAAGAGATAATGTCATAATATATTCACTAAGTATCTGTGTTTATTGCTTCAGACAACTTACATGTTCATCAAACATTGTGTATGAAAGAGAAAATCTTATAATGGGAAATGATAGAGTAACACAGATGGCTACAGGAGTCACTGGCCAAAAGTATATGACAAATGGTATTGGAGGCAGAAGGAAATGAGAAGGAAATAAAGAACCAGAGTTTGGGCATGTAAAATTCAAGGTTTGCAAAACGGGGTAAAGATATCCAATAGACTCTTGAATATGTTCACTGGATGCTCAATAGGGACTAGGATGGAAATGAGCAATTAATAATCATTCATGTATAACTAGTAGCTGAAGCCACTGTAGTGGGATTTGCTAATTCATGAAGCTAGCAAAATGGAATGAGAAAGGAGGCTGACAATAGAATTCTAGGGAGAAACACCACTTAAGAAATAGGCAAAGAAAAAGTATTCACTAATGGGAAATTATTTTTAAGTGGTCAGAGGATTTTAATGAAAAGGACAAAATATCAGATTTCTAAAAAAAGTATGTCATGAAGAACAAATTTGAACTTTCCCTCTCATAAAACAAATGAAGAAAGAAATCAAAACACTAAATTCCAAAAGGATGTAGAAATAAGAAAAAAATGCACAATTTTCTCCTTTCTTTGAAAGGAGGAACACCTCATTTTCTGAGACTAGAGTAAAGATGGTGTGGAGAGCTATGGATGACCACTTCAAAACGCTGCCAAAGCATTTTATTTTATTTTATTTTATTTTTTGCATGGGCAGGCACCGGGAAACAAACCCAGGTCTCCAGAATGGCAGGTGAGAACTCTGCCTGCTGAGCCACTGTGGCCCACCCCAAAGCATTTTATTCTGATGCTCATGAAGATCTTTTGTTTTCCTCTCTCTGAGCCCATACAGCTCAGAGAGAATTAGCCATGGAAGTTTGGAGCAAGCAGAGGGAAAAGCCCTGGAGATGCTAAGAATGGACCTACAGAAGCTCAGAGAGGAGGCCACTGGAACCAGGAGCTGAAAGCAATAAAATCCAGGAGTGAAGGACCAGTAGACAAGGGCCATGTGCCCTGCTATCTGATAGAGGAACCCTGGATGCCAGCAGCGTTTCTTCAGAGAAGGTATCTTCTTCTTGATGCCTTAATTTGGACATTTTCACAGTCTTTGAATTATAAATTTGTAACCTAATAAATCCCCATTGTTCAAAATCAGTTCATTTCTGGTTTATTGCATTTTGGCAGCTTTAGCAAAAAGAAACAGGTTTTCATTTTATTGTTGGGATTATTGTAATCTACTTTATCCATACTACAAAATAAGGTAATAAAATAAATACATCATATAAAACTTACATGGGACTTGATCACTTCTCCTTCCTGGGAGGACAGAGTATTGAGATGGCTAACCTGGGGGATGGGTTAAAAAGAAAAATACAAACCACAACTTTGAGTAACCAGTTGCTTAGCAGCTCTAGACAAGCCAGGGAGATAAAAGTCAACCTTCTGGTGGGGGAAAAAATCTTAAGATCCATGAAAAGGACACTATTTGGAGGCACTGATATATATACAAACATGAGTGACAAGTATAAGAAAATCCTATGGGGCATCAATGTAGATTGCATAGATTAAGGAAATTTCCCCCCAAAACCATTTGGGAGTAAATTCCTGAGCCAATGCCACATACCCTTGAATATGCTAATGTGCATTTCCCACAAACAAGGACATGTCCTTACATAACCACAAGACAATTACCAAGATCAAGAAATTAACATTAATACATCTAGTCATCAGACACCATTAAACTTTCATCAATGGTCCCAATAATGTCCTTTGCAGTAAAGCATATAGTGCAGAAGCAGGCATCATGTTTAGATATCATGTTTCTTTAATCATCTTTAATTGAAGAGCCTTTCAGATTTGCCTTGATTTGTATAGTCCTGACACTTTTATCACAAGTCAGTTCCTTGGAGAATGTCCCAACTTGCTTTTCTCTAATGGTTCCTGATAATCTGGATATGCTTTTTGGAAGAAATACCACAGAAGTGAGGTTGCATTCTTCTCAGGGAATAACAGGAGGCAAATGATAGCATTTCATCCCATTATTGGTAATATTCACTTTGATCAATTAATTATAGTGGTATCTTCCAGGTTTATCCACTATAAAATTACTCATTCTCCTTAGTAAGTAGTTAGAATTAAATGGGAAGTATTCTGAGAATATATGAACAACCCTATGTAAACATCATACTTCCAATTTATTAATGTATATCAGTATGGACTTGTGATTTCCTATTTTAGTCAAAGGCTTTTACTATTATTTATCTTAATGATAAATAAGACCCAGATTGGGCAAAGTGGGAGACCTTTCCCTCTGGCTTCTGTGTCCTTTAAACATGACCCATCTTTTCTAAGTACTTCCATACTTGTGGCATAAGATATTCCAGACTTATCACTATATGCCTGTCCCAAAACTAGAATCAGTGATTTCTTCAAGGAGCCTGTCATAGTTAGGTTCATGTGTCAACTTGGCCAGGTAGTAGTGCGCAGTTGTATGGTCGGGCAAGCGCTGGCCTGTCTGTTGCTATGAGGACATTTCATGAACTTAAATCATGATCATGTTGGCTGCATCCACAACTGACTGCATTTGTAATCAGCTAAGGGGAACGTCTTCTGCAATAAACGATCTTAATCTAATCACTGGAAGGCTTTTAAGGAGGATTCAGAAGAGACAGCCACTCTTCCTGCTTCAGCCAACCAGCCTCTCCTGAGAGTTCATTGAGGACCTTCACTGGATCAGCCAGCTTGCAGCCTGCCCTACAGATCTTGGAATCTTACATCCCCATGGTGGCCCAGCCAGTCTCTCCTAAGAGTTCACTGAGGACCTTTATCAGAGCTGCCAGCCTGTGGTCTGCCCTACAGACCTTGGACTCTAAATCCCCATGGTTACATGAGACACCTTTATAAATTTTATATTTACAGATATCTCCTGCTAATTCTGTTTCTCTGGAGAACCCTAGCTGGTACAGATCTCAAGTTTCTAATAGAAGAGAGAATAGTATTTAGAGGCCAAGAGTCAGTGAATACTAGTGTATTCACTACTCCCAGACTTTCTCAGTGCACAAAGCAAATAATATATAGCACACGCATAAACTGCATATACACACTTACATCTATATTCATTTTTAATTTGTGTACATATAATGAAAACAATGAATGTACACTAATTCAACCTATTCAAATATACAAAACTATAGAATTCATTCTTATTTTCTCTCATCATATGTGTAACTTCCTTCTCTGAGAGAGAGAAACTTTGGTTCTATTATCCTTAAGTGTGTGTGTGTGTACATGTATATGTATGTGTCTGTGTGTGTATGTATGTGTGCATATATGTATGCTAAATATTTGATCAGTCTTCTTGGTTATAACTAATATCCCACTGTAAATGCTATACTGTCAGTGGGAATAGACTTGCTTACCATGCACAAGCTTCAGTAGTGCTTTAGGCCACCATAGCTGAAATGGGATGTATGCCTACCTTGCTCAGCCTCACCCAGTGTTGTCAGGATTGAAGGGTTAGGAAGGAGAGAGAATGGAAAAGAGAAGAGGAAACTGACTGAAGCCACAAGAAGAAATACAGATCTAAGGTAAAGATAATGACATGGGTAAACATAAATACCATTACTATTGTATTTTTTATTTTTGGGTCCCTAATTTAGTAACTAATTTAGGGAAGGATCATCAGTGGATGCTAAACCACTAGGTAAAATGTAGTATGTGAAATGGTATCAAAGTATCTCCATCAGATTACTACTCAGGAAAAAGGTATCTTTTATCATAAAGAAATCAGGTGTACACATTACTTGCAAAAACATGATCAAATTTAGTATCATGACTAAGAAATCAAACAGAAATTATGTGCTCTTTTTCATTTTTTCAGTGAGTGAACTGCATCTTTATTCACATTTAAAAGAGAACCCAGTCCCTTGAGTTCTGGTGTGTGAGTAGCTTACACCTGGACTTGGAGTGCAAGCTGTCCATGGGAAGGAAGGAGGGTGGCCAAGAGGCTTCATCACATGTACACACATAATCTCAATCTCCCCAGGGTTCATACTCTTGCTGCTGCCTCTGAAAAGACAGTTGTTTAACTCCTGGGATGTAAAAACCTTTGTATTTCCAGACATTTTCTACTTGCTGCCTCTTGATGGGGCACTGCAGAAGGAGCCTGGTAGCAGCTGAAGAGTGAGCCCGTCTGCTTCCTGATAGCGCTGTCCAGACATCTTGTGGGGCCTCCCAGGCTACACTGGGACCTTTCTAGGAAAAGGTTCTGTGGAAGGTTGGGGCTGGAGGAAAGCCCACTGGCTCCCCCTGGGCATACTGTGATAGCATTCAGTTCTAAAACACAAAGGGCCTGTGGTGAGGGGTCCAGACTGAGGTCCCCTTGTAAACCATGGCAAGCAAATGCTCCCCTGGTGAGGCCAGGTAAAGAGATAGACAGGTGAGTCAGGAGGGGTCTGATTCCAGCATAACCTGGAAGGTTGCTAACAGCAGCTACTGATTTTGTGATCAGAGAAGCGAAGCTGACAAAACCACAGTGGCTGAGTGGCACCAGCTTGCAGAGGCTAGAGAACATGGGAAGCAGTCTCAGCTTACTCACAGAACAGATAAGGCAGTGAATGGCTCACAGCATCAAGTCAACAACAGGCAGTACAGACTTTCATGTGAGGGACGTCCCTGCCCAGTTAGCAGTGTCTCCCTGTAAAACCTCAGGGTATGCACATGTATTTCTGTATACATACATTCATATGTATTCCAGGTGTATTTCTGAGTCTGCTCTCTGGCTAATGTATTGTACCTGGGAAGAAAAAATGCAAAGATGACAGCCTCACTCTAAATTGCCACTTAATTTCCACAGTCTACAGAACAAGACCTGATGTGGGAGGAAATATGGCTTCTCATTGTAGAACACTTAGGACTGGTGAAGGGATAAGAGAAAGGTTTCCCGGGAGCAGAAGATTATCTGTCGTGGAAGCGCAAATCCCCTGCTTGGCACTCCTTCATTAATATCTGTTGCAGAAGATGGAGACTGAGGCCATTGAATAATGCAACAAACCTCCTCCCTTCTCACTCCTATCCCCCAACACAGAAGATGCAACAGGAATAGGGAAGAGGCCCCCGGAGGTCAGCTTGGAGTAGGTAACCTGGTAGAAAGCAGACCAAGTCCAGGACTGCAGGACACACTGGCTCTGGAATGTGGGCCTGAGAGCCACTCCCTGGGGCACTTTCAGCATCTCACTGCAGCTGGCAACCATGCACTACCCTCCTTGCCTGTTGGCAGCAGGGACTCTGATGCTGTCTGCCCTGGTTGGGCACAGCCAAGGGGTTCCATATGGAATGTGCATGGAGCAGTGGCGAGCATGTGGGGAGGGCCTCATGTGTGCAGGAGTCTAAATAAGAATTGGTGCCAAGACTAAATAACAGAGATCTGTCATAAAAGGAGGCATTGAAAACCATCAGTTTCAGTATGTCTAAAATATTTCTTAATAAATGTTAAGATAGATAACCATAATTTAATCTCATCAGTTAAAAACCACTACTGACTGTCATTCAGGACACTTCAAGGAGGGAAACAGTGGGATCGCTATAGGAGAGGCCTACCAAGGAAGATCTTAAGAAAAATAAAATTTGGAAAAAACACATTCCATTCTAATTGGGTCAGACAGATGAGAATTGATGAACAGAAGACTTGTTTGACTGTTGTTTAGAAGAGACAGCCACATCTCCCCTCAGTGGTACAAGTGGGTATCTGGCCTATCTGATGAGCCCCATCAACACTCGGCAGGTAAGTGGAGGTGACATGACCCTCCACATTGCCACGCGAGCCGTGCCTACAGAGTGCAGGGCTTCTACCACTCTGGCTTTGGGAATCAACACTCACCAAATGGAGGGCTAGCAGGGAGAGTCTGCTCGTGAGACAGCAATGCTCTGCTCACTTCTGAGCACCAGCTGTAAGCTGACCCCAGAGTGTTCCCACCTCAAGTGGCATAGGACTCACCCTACTGCTTCTGTCTTGGGCTATAAATCTTACAATCTAAGCCAAGGCTTTCTCTTACTATCAGATTCTTCTAAGTCAGTTCTTGGCTGACCATTGAGTTTGCTGGCCTCAAGGGCAGGGCTTAGCAATAACCATAACATAGGGCAACTTTTCTGGGCCTTTGGCTCTCTCTGTGGTGGTAACTGAGAGCCATCTGGGAGGGTGAACTGTTTTTTGAAATCTCTGTTATCTCCTTCTCCTTCCAAAGAGTCAAAGAACTTATAGAAAAAGCTAAAGTCTCAATTCAGGTCCAGCCTACCAGGCACACAGTCTCGGAATGAGCAGGAAGTCATCTGTCTGTGGGGCACCCATCTGGGCTGTCCAGGAAGTCATGCACAAAGGCCGCCTAGGAAGATGCATACTTCTGTCAGCCTTGTGGATGTAGGCTATCTCTAGCACCAGGGGGTCATCAGGGTTGGGGTCACACAGTGAGGAGCAGATGGATAAGAGAACTGTACCTTTAGACACTATCAGGGCAGGAGGCCACTGAGCCTATAAGATGTCGATGCTTTTGATATTGGGATGGTAGAATTTGGTTGTGAAAGTGACCTTTGGGGGCTTGAAATGGTAATCTGTAAGGAAGTGGAAGGTCAGGAAGAAAATACCTCCTTAGTAGGGGCTGTCATTAACCATCATCACCCACAGGTCCTGGTGAGTACTGGCAAGAGGGTTCCGTTATAAGTCAGTTAATTTTTTCTGGATCTAGTTCAGCACCATCCTACCCGACCCCCAGCACATAGGCAGCCCACACCACAGCGGCCCACACCAGGGCTCCCCAGGAGGCTCACAGCTCCAAGTGTCGCCAGCAAAGAACCAATTATGTGCTTCTTAATGAGATACAATAGGAATAGCACAACACCACCAATAGTATTCTGGTTTAAATTGAAACTAATGGTGCAAAACAATCACACAAATCCTAAATGCTGGATATTCTATAAGACAAATGTTCTAGTTCCTTCAAAATTGCCAATATGAAAGACAAAAACAGGGTGGGGATAAAGCAGGGACTATTGCTTTATATTCAATAAACTAAAAAAGATATGACTACCTAATATAATATGTGACTTTGATTGGGACCCTTGATCAATTTAAAAAATAGGCATATAGGACATATGGGGAACTGTGAAAATTTGAATATATACTGTATATTAGATGATATTGAGAATCAATGTTAAATTTCTTATGTGCGGGCGGGCCACGGTGGCTCAGCAGGCAAGGACGCTTGCCTGCCATGCCAGAGGACCCGGGTTCAATTTCTGGTGCCTGACCATGTAAAAAAAAAAAATTTCTTATGTGCATTGATGGTATTGAGTTTATACAGGAGAATGCCCTTTTCTTAGGAGATGCATACTAAAGAATTATTTAGTGCTAAAGTTATCTGCAATTTACTCTTAAACTCTGAACACCAACACATCAGGTGAGTTCTAGTTGGCAATATTCTGTATGTATTTTCATAGATCACAGCTGGGAAGAAGTAACAAATTCCACCAGGAGAGGACGACCGGAAGATCTGCATTTCAACTCCTCCTAGACTCTATCCATGTGTCTCTTCCCTTGGCTATTTTTAACTTGTAACCTTTCCTTGTAATGAACCATAACTGTGGGTTTAACAGTTTTCAGTGAGTTTCGAGTCTTCTCAGAATTACTGAACCTGAGAATGGTTTTGGGAACCTCCAAAACTTGCTTTGGTGTCAGAAATCAGAGCAGTCTTGTGTGGACAGTCCCCAGAACTTTGCAGTTGCACCCTAACTCCTTCTACCATACTTTCAATGTTTTGTAGTTTTAAATTTTTCAAAATAAAATCTGCTGGTTTGAAACTGTTATGCACCCCAGAAAAGCCATGTTCTTTTTCCTAATCCCAGTCTAGTGGGGGCAGACCTATTGTTTAGGGTGGTGGGATCTTCTGATTAGGTTGTTTACATGAAGAAGTGACCCACCCACAATTGGGTATTTTTTTGATTAAGTTGGTTCCATGAAGATATGACCCATCCATTTGGGCATGGGCTCTTCTGATTAAGTGTTTTCCATGGAGATATGTCTCCACCCATTCAAGGTGGGTCTTAATCTGCTTATTGGAGTCCTTTGAGAGGGAACCATTTTGGAAAAAGCTCAGAGGTGACACAGACAGAGACATTTGGAGATGCAGAAAGAAAATGGCTCTGGGGAAGCTATTTGAAACCAGAAGTCAAAGGGCCAGCAGAGCTAGACACTTGCCTTCTCAGATAGCAGATGTGTTCCAGATGCCATTGGACTTTCTTGAATCAAGGTATCTTTCTCTGTATGCCTTAGTTTGGACATTCTTATGGCCTTAGAACTGTAAACTTGTAACTTAATAAATCCCCTTTATAAAAGCCAACCCATTTCTGATATTTTGCATTTCAAGGAGCACTAACAAACTAAAACATAAATACTTAAGGAAAAACATTACAAAAAATAATAGAATGACTTGAACACTTTCCCAGGATTGCTGATTAAATGCCAGACTTATATGTACTGGTATAAACCCAATCTCTTGAAGAAGGCCAAAATCATTTAACCATCATCACAGAGACTCTCATAGAAAATAATCCAGTATCAGGAAACAGAAGAACATAATTATCAATGCTGTAGAAGGCCATTGGGCTAAGAGATGAATAAGTCTAAATGTCTCCAAGGTTAAAATGGGTCACAAGGACATAAATCTAAAACTCACAGTTGACTTAAAAAAAGGCAACTCAGGCATATGAAAAATTGTGAGCCAAGTATTCTTTTCTCTTTTGTCTTCCTAAAGGGTTAAGGTTCTCTGAATTTTATCTACTTTCAGGGTTTAGGACCCCTGGCTCAATTGCTTGCTCCAAAATTTTCAACATCTCTATTTTCTTTTGAATTTTAAAATTAAAATTTAAATACAAAAGTAATACATTTTCCTTGTTGTGTGCCTGTATGAGAGAAAGAGAGAGAGAGATTACCAATAATGTTTAAACCCCATGACACCCCTCCCTCCTTAGCCTAAATCCTGTCTTCTCATTTCAAAAGTTACCTTTGATAGCAGTCTAGTGTGTATCCCTTCCATAAATATGTAATATTGTTTTCTACGTGTTTTTAAAGTACTAATTTTATCACACAGTTTGTTAAAAAAAATTACTCCTCAGCTCTACAGTCTGATTTCTAATGGTCTTAACCTTTCTGGGTTAGTGTACCTTTTTGTGAATCTGATTTAACTGCAGGTACTTTATATATTAAAAAAATCAAATTATATGCTTACATACAAAACAAGTTTAATTCTCAAAACGAATCCCAACCACATGGAATGTATTCATCCCAGGTTACTGATTCCTGTTTTCTCACTTTTAAACAATAGCCTCTTTCTAGCAAACATCCATTGCAACTATTCAAATGCCAAAGGAGATAACCCCAAACCAAACAGGTGTGGCTTCAGACAATGCATGCTATCCAACTTCAAATCAGAATGTATCACCTCTTTAAAAAAAGCAGGTTGTATGGGTGTTTTAGTGGTAGAATGCTCCCTTTTCATGCCAGAGACCCAGGTTTGATACCCAAATCATGCACACACACAAAAAAGCACTCTATATCTTCTACATACATTAAAAAAATTATTGCTACATGCAATGCAACCATACAACCTACATCAGTGCAACTTCATCATTATTTTACACAGCCATACAAGAATCACGCACCCAGCTTCATTCACTCAACACTCCTGGTTTCCAAATGTACTACTCCCAGTCACACTACTAGGAAGAAATCAAAATATGGTCCTCAAAGTTACAGTGGGTTTTATTAATTTTACTTTTTCTAAAGAGTGGTGAAATTACAACTCTATTTCCACTGTGCTGGAATTCATACACAAAAAAAACAGTTAAACAAACAAAACCAACATGATACCTTGAAGAAACTGAGAATAAGTTCAGGCTTGCTAAAAAACAGAACAGTCTTTTGCTCTTTTCTCTCTGTAGGCACAGGTTTGCTCATCAGTGTTAGGCCTGGAGAACCAGGATCCCTTCCCCCATGATGTGACCTACCTCTGGCAAATATTTTTAAACAGCTCTCCCACCCTAGCTTGTGCTTTTTCATGCTCCAGCAGCTGCCCTTTTATAATAAGCCCCATTACTCAACCTCCACACACACACACACACACACACACACACACAGACACATACCCGGCAGAGGCAATTACAAACCTGCATACTTCAGGCAGCACTTAAATTTTAACTTCACCAGTGAAGCACTGTCAACTCCTAACTTGACCCCCCTAATTCTGAAAACTAGCAATAGAAACTTACCTAACCCTTGCCCCCCAACTCCCCAACCTGATTCTGAAGATGAAACAATAGAAACTTATCTAACCCTTGCTCCCAACCCCCAACTTTAAGCCATAAAAACCCTATCCCCTGCCACCATGGGGCAGACATTTCTCTCCTAAAGTGTTGCCTGGGCAGCTCTGTTTATCCCTGAAATAAAGTCTCTGCCTGAACATCTGATCATCCTGCCTCGTACCTGGAAAGTTTGTCTTTCATCTGGTACCAAAACACAGGACTCAGAGCGAGGTGACCCCCAAACCCCTGGCCTTAAAATCTGGAAAGCAGCAAGCAGTGGCAGCTCATCCCAGGCTTACTCCCAGATCCTGGTCGGTGGGTCATGAGCGCAGTCACCCTCTGAGCAGTCTCCTGGCAGTCTGTGAGGCAAGTGACTCCTCGACCCACTCTGCCTTGCAACTGGGGAAGCAACAGGCAGCGGGAGCTTGTCCTGGGCTTACTCCCCAATCCTGGCAGTCCAGTCAGGAACAAACTTTCAAAGTACCCCTCCAGACTCACTCTGCAAACTCCCCTTCTGACGAGGACTGTGCTGGAACTTCACTCACCTCAGCTCGCCAAACTGCGGGAGCCGAAATCATAAGCACACCCCGCCTATCCCGGTCACCATCCAGTCCTATCTGGCTGGTCAGATTCTCAACTGTTCATGAAAGCCCTGGTATCAGGCTCTGATGCAGCTCTGCCAATACCTACAGATGAGGGACTGAACCCAGGACCCGGCTTCTCTCTAAGAGACCACTGTGTTCTATTCAGTTCAAGTTTGGGGATGCCTAGCTCTAGGGGAGACATTTAGCTGGTTCCTTTTAAGTTGAGAAATGTCCAACACTGAGGAAATCTTTTTCTTCTCTTATACTGGTGACATTGGTGCGGGGCACTCCCTTCCCTCAATGGCCACTCCCCTAGGGTGCCTACTTAAAACAATACAAAACTGTAGGCTACTAAGACAAAATTTGACCTAATTGTTCATATTCTATTGTAACACTGTCTGGCCACAAAAGAAAACTGGGCAACAATTCACAGTGGCCAAAGAATAGGACTTTTGCCATGATCTTGACAATTTCATTTATCAGATTGGAAAACGGAGTGAAAGTCCATATATTTAGGCCATCTTTTCTCTCTGCTCTCATATGTCTCTGTTCCTCTTGCTCAACTTATCACATCCTTGTAGCCCATATCGACCCCACCTCAGCTCCACTAGAACTGCATCTTCTTCCTTACCCTCATTAATCTGGTGATTTTGACCCCACCAATCAAGCCCCTTCTTCTAATAGAAATTTAATCCAACAGAACAACCAACCTCCAGCTCCAGCCTCAAACTACCCCTCCCAAATCCCTCTGAACCTGCTCTCACTCTCAAACTCCTCCTCCAATTCCCTCCAAAACCCACTCTTAACCACCACTGTTCTAGTTTGCTAGCTGCTGGAATGCAATATACCGGAAATGGAATGGCTTTTAGAAAGGGGAATTTAATAAGCTACAAGGCTGTGAAAATCTCCAAATTAAAAATGTCCAAACCAAGGCACCATCAAGAGGTTTCCTTCACTCAAAAAAGGCTGATGAGTTCAGGGTGTCCCTCTCAACTGGGAAGGCACATTATGAACATGGCAATGTCTGCTAGCGTTCTCTCCAGGCCTCTTGCTTCGTGAAGCTCCCTGGGAGGCATTTTCCTTCTTTATCTCCAAATGTCACTGGCTAGTGGACTCTGTGGTTCTCCTAGCATTCTTGTGGCTCTCTCGTCATTCTATCATTCTCTCTCTCTCCAAAATGTTTCCTTTTTTAAAGGATTGATGGGTGGCATCACAATTCCTTGGAAGCTATCTGATCAAAAGTTAATACCCACAATTGGGTGAGTTGAATCTCCATGGAGATAACCTACTCAAGTTTCCAACCTATAGTACTGAATAGGGATTAGAAGAAACCATTGCTCCCACAAGATTGATTAGGATTAAAACATGGCTTTCTAGGGTACATAAGTCCTTTCAAACCAGCAAATTCCACTCTCTGGATCCTAAAAAAGACATGTTCTTCTCATATACAAAATACATTCATTCTATCACAATATCAGAAATCCTGAAAGCATTTCAGTAACAATACAAACACAATACAAGGCTAAAGCCAGGACAAAGTCTTATCAAGGTCTGCTATAGGCATGGTTAGTCCTGAAGCAAAATTCTCCTCTGGCTCTGGACCTGTAAAACTCAGAACAAGTTATTTACTGCCAACATACAAAGGAGAAACAGTCATAGGATATACGTTTTCATTTCCATAAGGAGAAATTGGAAGGAACACAGGGATCACCGAACCCAAGCAGTTTTGAAAACTTGCAGGGCAAACTCCATTAGATTTCAAAGCCTGAGAGTCATTTATCTTCAGGGCTTTAGAAAGCACAGTCCAACCCTTTCCAAGAGCCTACAGAGTGGCCCACCACTCTCCAAACACAGCCTTGGGAGAGACCACCTTTTTCTCAACTCCACCCTCTCCAAGCACTGGGGCTGTACCTGGGCTCTCTGTCATCTCCATGGCAAATGCTCAACCCCACCATGTGGTGGCAGCCAGGCTCATTCCAATCCCCAAGGAATGTGCTGTACCCTCTCCAAGGCCTGAGGCAACACCACTCTTCCACTGCAATGAGGTAGAAGCCCCATCCTCTGCCTTCAGGGCAAACTCACCCTCTCCATGTGCTTGGGTGGCTCAGCTCTCCTGGTCCCAGTTTTCTTGACTCTAGACTTTATCTTCCATAGTTGTGCCTCTGAACTTATTTTTCCTCCAATGTGTCCCTTTTCTGTCTCTCTAAGTTCAGACTACGAGTGGTTCTGTTTATACAGATCCTGCAACCCTCTTGTTGGCTTTTCAAGAAGTAAGCTTGGATTGTGCCCATCAGACATAACTGCCCATCAGATATAAGGAGTTTCTACAAATCTTTCCTGGATAACTCCATTCCCAATCCTGGCTTTCTCTGAAATGATTGTCTGGCTCCACATCAGGCCAAATCCTCATATGAGGCACTTTTCTCTGGGGTCTCCCTTCCTGGAAGCCCAGAGTTTTCCAGAACATCAGTTTCTGGTTTCTTTGTACCCAAGAGTTTAGTTCTCAGCTTATCTCTTTACTGTCGCAGTTCACTAAAAGTTGCAAGGAGAAACCAGGCTGCACTTTCCATATTTAATTTGGAAATCTCTTCTACTAAATATCCAAGTTCATGGCTTTTAAAATCTGCCTTTCAGCCAAAACCACTAGCCAATTTTGCCAGATTATCTGTCATTTTAAAACAAGGATCACCTTCCTTCCAGATGGCCATCACACACGTCTCACATCACTTTACAGATACAGTGGTATCTGTAAAGTCCACATCTCCCAACAGTCTCTTCAAAGCATTCTAGGCCTTCTCAGTCAAACTCCTCTGGCTCCTCCAAAATCTTCCCCTTATCTATTTAAAAAGCTGTTCCAACATGTTTGGAATTTGCAAACTGCAGCAACACCCCCCTTCTCTGGTACAAAAATCTGTTCTAGTTTGCTAGCTTTCAGGATGCAATATACCAGAAATGGAATGGCTTTTAAAAAGGGGAATTTAATAAGCTACAAGGCTGTGAAAATCTCCAAATTAAAGCAAATCTATAAAAGTGTCCAAACCAAGGCACCATCAAGAGGTTCCCTTCACTCAAAAAAGGCCAGTGGGTTCAGCATTTGTCTCTCAACTGGGAAGGCACATGGTGAACATGGAAATGCATGCTAGCTTTCTCTCCAGGCCTCTTGCTTCATGAAGCATCCTGGGAGGCATTTTCCTTCTTTATCTCCAAAGATCGTTGGCTGGTGGACTCTCTGTGGTTCTCCCATCATTCTTGTGTATCTCCTACCATTCTTGTGGCTGTCTCATCATTCTATCACTCTCCAAAATGCTTCCTTTTTAAAAGGATTAATGGGTGGAGTCACAATTCCTTAGAAGATATCTGATCAAAAGTTAATACCCACAATTGGGTGAGTTGAATCTCCATGGACATAACCTACTCAAGTTTCCAACCTATAGTACTGAATAGGATTAGAAGAAACCATTGCTCCCACAAGATTGATTAGGATTAAAACATGGCTTTTCTAGGGTACACTAATCTTTTCAAACCTCTGAAACCCGCTCCCATACATGCCACCACCATGTATTGTCTAACCCTCCCCAGCCCCTCCTACTATTGCACGAAGTAGCCGGTCCTGAAGGCATACTCTGCATACATGTCCATTTTCTTTAGGAAATGTATTCCAAATACAGAAAAAGCTAGGCCCATTTTCCATCAACCCTGCTCAATATATTAAAGAATTTACATTCCTTTTGCAATCTCATAATTTTTTCTGGTTAAACCTAAACATGATTCTACTTCCAGAGGAAAGGGAAAGAGTCTGGCAGGTGGTACAACAACATGCAGACACTTTATATACCACAGACAGCACCAACCCCCCTGAAGTACCAGAAGTGCCCTGAATAGACCCCAGTTACTATATAAAAATTAATCACCCTGACATACAGAAATGCCATCACTTCCAAACCTATATCCTTGCAGGGCTTGAAAAAAGTCTCCCTAAAAATGATTAGTTTTGACAAACTTAAGTCTTTCAAGGACCTGATGAAAACCGAGCCCAATTTATGGCCAGGCTCACTGAAACTCCGCTTGCATACATGTCTTACCACAGAAAGCCCTGAGGGGTGCCTGTGGTTAAATTCCTATTTCATTTCCCAGGCTACCTCAGATAAAAGACACAAACTTAAAAAGTTTGAAGATGGTCCCCTCACTGCACAACAGGATCTGATGGCTACCACCTTTAAGGTTTTAAAAACTGGGAGGAAACTATAAAAGAAGAGAAACAAACTAATTTTCAAATGATATCTATGGCCCTTTCAGGCCACCAGCAAGCACAAAACGTAGCCAGAGGTCACATGTCTACCTCTGGCCCCTTCTTCAGATGCAACTCTACAGGACACTGGGCAAAGCACTGCCCCAATCCCTAACCACCCATCAGGCCTTACCCACTATGTGACCAAGCAGGTCACTGGAAGATAGACTGTCCCCGAACCCCTCCAGGTTCACAGACATCCTCCCAAGCTGGAGCTTCTGCTGATCTCCTGGGCATCCTCAATGAGGACTGATGGGGCCCAAGGACTTTACCAGCCACCATCACCATCGACAACCAGGAGCTTTGGGTAACTCCTCTCATAAAAGGTAAGCCTATTACCTTTCTATTGAACACAGGGGTCACATATTCACCTTTTAATGCTTATTCTAGCCAGACTAGTAAATCGGCCATTCAGATCATGGGGGCAGAGGAACTCCCTTCACACCTAGGTGCACCCCACCCCTAGCTTGCCATCTGTTCACACACTCCTTTCTAGTCATACCACAGTGCCCTTCACACTTAATTCAGAGATATTCTCACCGCCCTACATGCCACCACCAATATACTCCCATCACATGTCCAGCCGCCAGTCAGCCTCTTCCTCCTCCTAGCTTTCATACCACAAGACCCTCTCCAAACAAGCAGTCTATCCTCGCTCCATCTGGCAGTAAATAACCATAGTATAGGATACTGACAATCCTACTATAGCCCACCATCACATTCCCATTCTAATCAAATTAAAAATAGAATCCTCTTTCCCTTCAATTCCTCATATCCCATTTCTCCCAGGCAACTATGAGGCTTAAAGCCAAGCAATTCTAAGCTCCCCTCAAGGGGTCTATTCCAACCAACCCATTCCCCATGCAATACCCTTATTCTTCCTGTAAAATAGTACAAGATCTCTGGGCCATCAATAAAGCTATAATTCTCTTCCACCCGGTGGTCCCAAACCCCTATACCCTCTTATCCAAAATCCCAGCATGCACAACTTGTTTCTCATTTTTAGATCTCAAAGACACCTTCTTCATAATTCCTTTATACCCCGAGTCCCAGAAACTTTTCATCTTTATTTGGATAGACCCTGATACTAATCATTCCTCTCAATACAACTGGACAGTCCTCTCCCAAGGTTTCCGAGACCCCCCCCACCTCTTTAGGCAAGCTCTAAGCCGAAGATCTCATACAATTCAAAACCAATAGCCGTACCATACTACAACATGTAGATGACCTCCTAATCTGTAGCTGTTTACTTTCAGACATCATTCCAAGCTTTGAGATACTACATCCATTGCAATCTGATAATGGCCCCACATTCATTTCACAACTCACATGGGGAGACTCCCTAGCTCTGGGTATCACCTGGGACTTACATATCCCCCACTGCCCCCAATCTTCAGGAAAAGTAGAAAAAACTAATCACTTACTCACAACATACCTTACCAAACTAACAACAGAGATCCACACTCCCTGAACACAACTCTTATACCTTGCTCTCACCCATCTTAGAGTATTCCCCCAACAACCCTCCTTTCTAAGCCTGTTTGAGCCTATGTACAGATGTCCTTTCCTCTTAGGCAATCTACTTCCCCCTGAATCGCCATGGGAAATTACTTTCCCATGCTCTCTCAATTAAGAACCCTTCTCTGCCAACACACAGAAAACAGGGCACAAATATGGGCATAGAGATAAAAAGGATAAAACTGACTGTACCCAAATCTCAGAACTTAAATAAAGCACTTAAGGTGGCTCAAGAAAAAGATAAGACTTCCTCTGCTTACCTGCAAAGGTTGAGGGATCAGGTAAGAAAATACTCAGGAATGGACCCTGATAGTCCAGTGGCCCAAAGAATGCCAAAAGTCAGCTACGTGAACGGTCTTGGCCTGACATTCAGAAAAAGACCCAGAAAAATAAATGAGTAGATGGATAAACCACTGGAAGAGTTATTAAGAAAGTCTCAGAAAGCATTTATGAGAAGGGAAGAGGAAAGACAGAGCACAGTCGATCACATGGTTAAAAAGAGATTAGAAATAAAGTAGGGAAGAAATAGGCAGAAATGAGATAGAGTCTGGGCCAAAGGGGATAAAGGAGTGAGAAGGACACAGGACTCAGCAGGGCATTATCACTGTGGAAAACCTGGTTATTTCAAAAGGGAGTGCCCGAGTTTAAAAAAGGTCAGGTGATACCCCCCATGAATTTTGAGGATTAGGGAGGGTCAGAGGCGCCTGTCTCAAGAGTCCCCTGGGGGCCTTTGGTGAACCTGAAGGTGGGTCCATAACAGGAAGAAATTACATTTTTGGTAGACACTGGACAGCTTGATCTTCTGTGAACCACATCCCAAAGAGGATCTAATTCTCTGGTAGCTTCCTCACAGTTTCAGGGTAAAAGGGAAAGGATTTAAAGTCAGCAAATTTGGTCCTTATTTTACCCCTCTGCCTCTACCTAAACCACAACACTAACCTCCCTACTATTCCCATCAGCTCTTCCTCTTACTATCTTGCTCTGCTTCATATTAAATGCCCAAACAACTCCTTGCCACCCTCTTGCAGGAACCATCCAGCAATCTCCTCTGTCAAACAAAGCCTACCTTTAACAACTCTGACCCTCACTACTCTCTTCCATGTGTAAATACAGTTTATGACGGAACCCAAGCATTCAACCTTTCTACCCACCCGCATCTATATTTTATCCCTTCTGAACCTTCAAAAGTCCTAATGCTTGCAGGTATTGGCTTTTATTTTCTATGTGGTACCACTACATATTTAATACTTCCTTGGGTATGGACAGGAACCTGTACTAGGATATCTATCAACCCTAAAGCCACTATCTTAAAACCCCAAGAAATGGCCTCTTCTGGACAAATACCTAATCTATGTTCCTTTCTTGAAACCTCACTCCAACCTCAAAAATGAAAAAAAAAGAGGCAGTTCTTAGATGATCCAGAATATGGATTAGAAGCTCATGATAATCCTATTCTAGAAGAACCTGACATAGGACACACCATCTACCACAGCCTGTTTTCGTTTGTAGGAATTCCACTACTAGAATGGTCAATTTTAATCATTTCTTTCATTACAACTATACTGAAATGCAACAGTATGAGCTATTACTAATCAGCAACCAGAAATAAATAGCCTAGCTTCAGTTGTTATACAAAACAGGAGAGCATTAGATGCTCTCATTGCTGTCTCAGGAGGTACCTGTGCAATCATAAATGAAATCTCTTGTTTTTACGTTAACAAAACTGGACAAGTAGAAGAAAACCTTAAAATTTTAAAAGAAAATATAGAAAGTATTCAAAAAGCCTGAGATAATAATCATGGGAGCCAGTCATGGCTATCTTCATTCTCCTCATACTTCACCTCTAAAATCAATGCATCTTTCCCTTATAACACCATTACTAATATTGTTTTTAGTTCTTCTTTTCAGCTCTTGTCTCGTACAGCTCCTTCCCAGTTTATACATCAAACTATATGGACAATAATTCAAGAACACATAAGCAACATCGCTCAATACGAGAAAGAGCAAAGACAAGTTCTACTCCTATCCCACAACTCCCCCAGTCAACCTCCCCTTGAGACAACTGTGCCCCATTTCAGCCAGAAGCAGTTACAGAAAACAGACCATCACCTCCATTCCCCTTATTACAAAAGAGACCAGAATGTTATGCCTAGAGAACAGGACCCCTTCCTCCCACGATATGATGTTCAAACAGCTCTTGCACCCTAACCTGCGCCTTTTCATGCTCCGGCAGCTGCCCTCTTATAATAACCCCCATTACTCAACCTCCACCCACAGGCAGAGGCCATTACAACCTTGCATGCTTCAGGAAGAGCTTAAATTTTAACTTTACCAGTGAAGCACTGCCATCTCCTAACTTAACCCCCTAATTTTGAAAACTAGACAACAGAAACTTACTTAACCCTTCCCCTCAACCCCCAACCTTAAGCCATAAAAACGCTATACCCTGCCACCTCAGGGCAGCCATTTCTCTCTTAAAGTGCTGCCTGGGCAGCTCTGATTCTCCCTGAAATAAAGCGTTTTCCTTAACCCCTCGTCCTACCTCATTCCTGGTGCGTTTGCCTTTCAATCAGAAAATGGGTACAAGTGTCTAACCAAGAATTCAGGGAATCTGATTAATGCTGGAATCTGCTAAAATTCACTCTTCTCCACGTATAAAACTATTTTCTTACTTTCCTAGTCCATAACCTCTCAATTTTACTCATTAATGCCCTCCCTAACAGAAGAGAACGGATGCTGTTGGGGATTGAATCATATCCCCCACAACAGACATGTTTAAGTAAGAATTCTCCCTCCCCTGTTCTGTGGGTATGAATCCATTTGTCAAAAGGACTTCTGAAGATATTAGGATGTAGTCAAATTGAATGAGGGTGGGCCTTGATCCAATCTGACTAAAATCCCCAGAAACAAAGGATATTGAACATGGAACTAGGAGCCTAAACTAGGAGATGCGAACTTGACTATCTTTTTTTTTTTTCACACAGTCACACACAGGCTTTTAATGGCTGACCCTCCAGAGACACTCTGAAAACAGGCACAAGGACAGGACATTAATGTAAAACCAAATAATCCCACAGTCACGCAACCACACTCAATCAGGATACAAAATCAGAGATACATATAAAAGAACCTTCACAAACAAACCACAACAGCAGGGGCTCCCTTCGTTCGCACACAGCCTTAAAATTCCTTTTCTATGCAGCCCCAAGTAGAAATCACTTCATACCCAATAGCATGAAGACTCACACACAGGCAGAAGTACAACGACACACTCGGGCACAGACACACTCACAGTCTTTCTGACGTTACGCATCAACTCATACACACACACACACACACACACACACACACACACACACGGGCCCAACACATACCAAGAGCCCTGCAAAGCACACAGTGTACAGCTCTCGGGTCACAACCCGAACTTGGGGACCTCCCTGGCTTTTACCTTTTCGCCTGCTGGGCCTCCTTTTTGTTAGGTCAGGGGAACAGGGAAGGTCACCGTGACTGGAGTTGTGTAAAATGTGCCGCCCCTTCTAAACGTCACCTAAACCCCTTGCTTAAAACCCACCCTCACCAGGACCCAGCGGCGAGCTCACAACTCCCTACCTTGAGTTCTGTGAGCTCTGCCCGGGAGCGTAGGAATAAACTCGCTCACTCTAAGGTTTTTTGGTCTGCCTCTTCTCTCTTTCGCCTTCTAAACCTTACACTTTTATCACCAGGTGACCCTGCAGTCAACTCGCAGCCTCAAACCCCAACCACCGAAACAGTACGAGAAAGACGCCTTCCCACTGAGGGCGCTCGGACACTCTACTAAATCTCCAATTCTCCGCCGTAAGTGAGGGTGGCTTCCCGGAAACCAGTTTAGGGAAAGCGGCTTGGGCGTCCTCCCCCTTGCGGGGTTCGCCATGACTTTCCTGGCGATGGACTACATTTCCCAGAGGGATCGGGCCCCAATCGCGGTTTCATTTCCGTTTGTTGGCGATTTGAGGCTCTCGCGTAGAAGAAGGCCGCGTGCGTGGTGGGCGATTAGTTCAGCAGTGTCTGGGCTGGTAGATTCGTAACCGTGCTTTGATGGTGTCGCTAACTTGAACCTTTAACTACACCCTCTGACCAGGTAAGAAGTCCAGAATGACAGGGTGGAAACGCGCGGAGGAAAGGGTGCTGGAATTGTGTGTGTGGCGGTGTCTTGCATTGTTTTTGTATTATGTCAGACAACTGTGTGGGCGACCGGACGTTTTCGTCCCTGGTTTGAGTGTGAGCGTTTGTGTGAGTTTCGGTTATTTGTGACTCTAAAGGTGTGATAGTACTGCTTGTGATAGATAGAACTGTCTGTGACCGTGTGCTTACCTACCTGGCTATTTCTGTGTGATTGTATGACTGATTGGGTCTGCACCGCGTGTATGGCTGGGGATTGCTTGTCATTGTGAGGTGTGTAACAGTGCTGTTGTGACAGGGTGTTAGCATGCTTGTTCACTGTGAGGTTCTGTATGTGAATGGTAACTTGCATATGATTTGCGTTTGCCTGTGATTTAGAGATCACAGTTCCTCTGTCATATAATGTTTGTGACCCTGTATTGCCTTGATCTGCTATTTGGTTGTGCTTGTTTGATTATCTGATTGTGTGTGCCACATGTATGACTGGGGTTTGCTTGTGCCTGTGTGAAGGGAGTAAAAGTTCCTCTATGACAGGGTGTTTGCCCCCTTCAGGATGCTCGGGTATACTTGCATAATTGTATGCCCTGTGTATGATTGAATTTTGTTTGACTAGATGGTCCAGCAGTATACTCACGTGATAATTATGACTCACGCTGTGTAACTGTGGAAATGTGATTGTAAGTTTGTGTGTCCGTTTGTATAGCTTTTTATATTACCGTATTATGATGTTTACTGATGTGCAGAGGTCAAGTTTTCTTTGGTATTCCTAGGGTTCATTCAGCCGGGAGTGTGAATCACCAATTCCATGTGGCTTTGTACTCTTCTGAGTACTTGACTTTTTTCTGTCTTTCTCCCTCACTTTCCTCCCTTTTGCCAACTGAGGTACAGCCTGTGTTCATTCATTTTTGTATCCATCTTCAGTTCAATTTGGAGCTGTAGTTATATAATCCCTGTGGCTTCCCCTTGTGGCCTGCAGGACTTGGATGAGGAGAAATGGCAGGCAGGAGGGAAGTCAGAACTTTGAGCCTCTAAGTAAAGAATAGGAGTTTCTAAAAGCCACAGACCTGGTCTTAAGTTGAGAATTTTAAAAGTGAATCAAGATAATCTACTTGGAAGTGTAACTGGTTCCTGGGGTGGGAATATTTCTGATGGGAATGCTGTATTGTCCAGCTACTTGCTTCAGAAACTATAGAACTCCATTCCAGGGCTCTGTCTTCAGCCTTCCATCCAGAAACAGATCCTAGCCCAAGACACCTGTGACCATGGCCCTTCTTTCTGATAAAGAAGGTACAGGACTGTTCTAATCTCCTTTGCACTTAACGTTTTATATTAAGTGAGGGTTAGGTTGTGGAAATGGAGGAAGAAGGTGTGTTCTAATTTAGAGTATGCCCCAAGAAATACCTAGAATCCCGTAATTCCATGTTCTTTGCCTGAGAGTAAGTATTGCCTTGAGAGGAATGAGTGGCTGTTGTACATTTAGAAGCAGAGTTCAAGGTGAGTAAATGATTCCTCTTTGATTCCATAAATGTCTTTATTTTGCAGAAATAAGGATCTTTTCCTTTTAAAATTTCTTATCTAAATCTTCTGAATGATGGAGGGGCAAGGCAATTTTCTATAGAGTGGGTACAAGGAAATTGTGTAATTAGTTGTGATGGAAGCTTCCAAAGAGTGCTTGAGTTGAGGAAGGATGAATTTGAGATTCATGGATATAAAAGGAGCGCTCTATTGTGTTATTTCTGATACAATGGTGTTCTGTTTTTTAACTTTTTATTGAAAATTTCCAATGGAAGCAAAAGCATAATGAACCTTCATATGGCCGGTTTTAAAAGTTATCTCTTGTCAATCACATTTCACTGATTCTTGAATTCAAATTTTTTTTTAATTTGCCTTTTGAATTCTTTGACTCTTGCCTTATTTTGGTGAGTGTTGTTAATTTTCAAATTTTGGGGGGAACGTCCAAAGACCTTTCTATTACTGATTTCTAATTTCAGCGCATTGTTTTCAGAGAACACATTTTGTATGGCCTGAATCCTTTTAAATTTATTGAAATTTATTTTATGGCCCAGAATATGGTCTGTCAGCAGGTATTTTGCATGTGTTTGTATGTGAATAGGATGTGTATGCTGTTGTTTGATAGAGTGGACAATATATGTCAAGAAGGACAGGTTGGTAGATGGTGTGAGGGGTTAAATCTTCTATATCATTATTAATTTTCTGTCTACTTAGTCTATCAATTGAGATAGTCTATTGAAATCTCTAGCAATATACTTGAGTCTTGTTTTTAATTCATTTTGACAATATCTATCTTTTAACCAGAATATTTAGACCATTTCTATTCAGTGTGATTACTGATAACATTAGGTTCTACTGCATCATTTGCTATTTATCTTAAATTTGTCCCATCTGTTATTTGTTCGCTTTTCCCTCTTTTCTGCCTTCTTATGTGTTTGTTGAGAGAGAGAGAGAGAGAAAATCAAAACTTTCATAACCAGTACTTTTGGAACCATATGAATCCACAAAACAGGCAAGACCTCTTGGACTTCTTTTGATCAATAAGATATCACCCACCATAATCACATTATCGAGTTTGATAATCACCTAAAATAAGACCTCACATGGTTTAGACATCAACTTGAGACAAAATTAGGCAAATTTGTTTCATCTTGTTTTCTGCCTTTAGGGATTGCTTGTAGCTACACACACACTTTAATTTTTTTTTTTAATTACATAAAACATTTATGTAACTCCAAAATCAAAATTATACAATAACAGGCATTTGAGAAGTCTAATGCTCATTCCTGTCCCCTCTGCCCCATTTCCTCCTTACCTTTATAGACAGCTACCTGCATTTCTCTTTGGTTTATTCAAATCCAAATTAATTTTTTTCTTTTCATTCATTGTCACGTTTTGTTGTTGTATATAAAAAGTCATAGCCAAACAGAAGATCACTTAGATTTTTCCTATGTCATATTCTGGAAGTTTTATTGCTTTACATTTTTCATTTAAGTCCATGATCTATTTTGAGTTAATTTTTGTGAAAAGTATAGGGTCAGTGTCTAGACTCATTTTTTTTTTGCATGTGGATGTCCAGTTTTTCCAGCACTATTTGTTGGAAAGACTATCCTTTCTCCATTGAAATCTCTTTGCTCCTTTGTCAAAGATCAGTTGACTATGTTTGCCTGAGTCTTTTCCTGGACTTTCTTTTCTGCTTCATTGATCTATTTGTCTGTTTGTTTGCTAATACTATGCTGCTGTGATTACTGTAGTTTTGTAGTATATCTTGGAGTGGCTAGCATCAGCCCTCCAACCTTATTCTTCTTAAGTATTATGTTATTGGCTGTACTGGGCATTTTGCCTTACCATACAAACTTTACAGTCAGTTTATATCTGATTGTATTTGCAAAGTAACTTGCTGGAATTTTGTTTCAGGTTGCATTGAAAATCTGTAGATGAAGTTGGGGAGAACTGGCATCTTTACAATATTGAATCTTCCTATACATGAACATGGAATATCGCTCCATTTATTTATATGTTTGACTTCTTTCATTAGAGTTTTGTAGTTTTCCTCATATAGTTTTTGTAGTTATTTTTGTTAGATTTATACCTTTGTGTATGATTTTTTTGGTGCTAATGTAAATGCTTTATTCTTTACTTCAAAATCCAATTGTCCAATTGCTCATATGTGGAAAACCAGTTGACTTTTATATAATAATTTTGTTTCCTGTAACTTTACTATAATGACTTATTAGCTCCACAAAGGTTTATTGTTGTTGTTGTTGATTCTTTGGGATTTTCTAATAGACAATCATGTCATCTCCAAACAAAGGGTTTTATATCTTCCTTCCAAATTGGTACACATTTATTTTCTTTACTTGTCTCACTGTATTAGCTAGGATTTTCAGTACAATATTGAATAAAGTGGTAAGAAGGTCCATTCTTGCCTTATTACTGATTTTACAGTAATCTAGTTTATCACCATTAAGTGTGTTAGCTGTGGGGGGGGGTATTTTGGAGATATTTTTTATCAAGTTGAGGGATTTCTCCCTTATACCTGGTTTGCTGAGTTTTTATCAAGAATGGGGGTTGCACTTTCTCAAATGCTTTTCTTCATCTATTGATATGATTTTATTTTTAAATTTAGCCTGTTGATGTGATGGATTATGGATCTCATTAATTGATTTTCAAGTGTTGAACCATCTTTACATATCTGCAATAAATCTCCATTGGTTGTGGTGTGTCATTCTTTTTACCCATTGTTTGTTTTGGGATTTTTGCATCTGTCTTCATGAGAGATATTGGTTTGTAGCTTCCTTTCTTGTAATGTCTTTGTGTCATTTGGTATTAGGGTAATGTTGACCTCATAGAGTGAGTTAGGAAGTGTTCCCTTTGCTTCTATTTGGTAAAACAAACTTGAGAACTCTACTACTTCTTTGAATCTAGAAAACCATCTGCACCTGATGCTTTCTTTCTTGGAAATTATTAATTTGTTTCTTAAATAGATAAAAACCTATTCACATTTTCATTTTCTCATGTCAGTTTCGGTAGATTGTTTCTTTCAAGAAGTTGGTGTATTTCACTTAAGTTTCAATTTCGTGGGCATAGTGTTGTTCATAATATTTCTGTATTATCCATTTAATATTCATGGGATTTGTAGTGATGGCCCCTCTTTCATTTCTGATATTAGTAATTTGTGTGTTCACTTTTTTTTTTCTTGGTTAGCCTAGCTAGAGTTTTATCAGTTTTATTGATCTTTTCAAAGAACAAGCTTTTGGTTTTGTTGATTTTTCTCTAATTTTTCCCTTGTTTTCAGTTTAATTTATTTCTGCTCTGGTTTTTATTAATTTTTCTTCTGTACATGTTGAAATTACATTACTCTCCTCTGTTTCTTTTGGGTAAAGCTTAGGTTATAGATTTTAATGGTAGAAATTCCCCTTTGAACACTACTTTTGCTGCACCTCACAAATTTTCATGTCTTACTTTCATTGTCACTTAGTTTAAATTGTTTTTAAATTCCTCTTTTCTTTGGCCCTATGTTATTTATAAGTATGTTGTTTAATCTCAAACTCTGGAATATGTTCCAGCTGTCATTTTGTTATTGATATTTTAATTCCACTGTGGTCTGATAGCTACTCTGTATGATTTCCATTCTTTTGAATTTGTTAAGTTATGTTTTATGGGACAGAATGTATTCTCTGAGCTTGTAAGAAATGTGTATTCTGCTGTTGGATGAAGGATTCTATAAATATCAATTAGGTCCCACAATCGATGGTGGTGTTCAGTTCACCTGTATCCTTACTGATTTTTTGCCTACTGGTTCTGTCGTTAACCAAGTGGATTTTTCTGTTTTTTCTTGAAGTTCCATTAGTTTTTGCCTTACATAATTTGATGCTCTGTTAGGTACAGAAACACTGAGGATTGTTGTTTTCTTGGAGAACTGACTGCTTCATATTATGTAATTCCACTTTATCAGTTCCTGCAAGAAGAATGCTAAATTTTCAACTCCATTTGTGGGGTTGTCTATTTCTCCCTTTAGTTCTGTCCATTTTTGCTTCATGTACTTTGAAACTTTGGTGTTAAATCTTTGCCTATTTGAATTGCTATATCTTCTTAATAAATTGATCTTCATCTCTAGTATTACTCTTTATTTTGAATTTTGTTTTTTCTTTTATTAATTTAGCCACATGAAGTTTCTTGTGCTTAGTATCTGCAGATTGAATAGCTTTTACAACCATTTTACTTTCAACTTATTTATCTTTATATTTAGTTTGCTTCTTGTAAATAGCATATACTTAGTATATGCTTAGTATGATGTACTACTTTATTTCTTATCTTCTCTGATACTGTCTTTTTACTAGCATCAATAGAGTATTTATTTATTTATTATTATTTTATTTTTTTTTTGGCATGGGCAGGCATCAGGAATCAAACCTGGGTCTCCAGCATGGCAGGTGAGAATTCTGCCTGCTGAGCCACTGTGGCCCGCCCTAGACCATTTATTTTTAATGTACTTACTAATAAAATTGAATTTAAGCCCTTCGAGGAATGGAAGCATTCTCTCTCAACAGTTGGACATTTCTCAGTTTATTTTTGGCATAATGTGTAAAGATGCATCATATTACTATAAATTTCATTTCAAAATGATAGAAGCAGTGGAACAGATAATCAGAGGTATAGACACCAGGAAAGGTCGCTGGCTCAGAATAACAAGCAAGAATCAACTGACTGACTTTTGTACTGTGTATTGGTATGTTCTTCATCTGCTGATTAAAATAACTGTATCACACATTAAAGATGGTTTATTTCCTATTTAAAAATATGCAAAATAAAACATTTAAAATATTTAAAAAATGGTAAAGTTGTGATACATATATTAATATACAGAGAGAGCATTGAATTTACCAGTCTAAGAACTACCTCTCTTTAATCTCCCCTTTTAAGTGTGTATTTTGCAGGTAGGGGTGGAAACAAGAGGCAGGAAGAGGAGAACAAAGCTAATTCTAACTTAATCATTTGGCATTTTGCAAAAAGCATGGTCTCATGGTTCTGTTTTCCTCTCCTTTCTGCTTTTTCCAGACTCTTTGCTTCTCCAAGATAGGATCCCAGAAGAGGATGATCAGTTCTTGCAGCTCTAAAACCAGTGGCCCAAGTGAAATGGTGTTTCCTCATACCTGCTTTGGTCACTTTTTTTCAGGATTTGTACATGTTTGCATTCCTTATTCCTGAAACTTCATTCCTAATTGACCCCTACTCAGTAATGTATTCCCCAGTTTGGCCCATTCCTGTAAATAATAGTAATCTTCCTTAAGTGCATCTCTGTTATGTATCCTATATTTGGATATTTATTCTTCAATGCATTTGGCATCTTTGACTGGTAGCATTGCAAAAAAAAAACAAAAAACAAACAAACCAGCAGATTCCCTGATTTGATAAAATAAAGATAGATGTTAAATGGTACAGCCCATGAGAAAACTTTGAACATCTCTTTAGACCTAAGTTTATTGATTAGACAAGATAGGAATTGGTCTTGACTGGGCTCAGTCTCAGTATGTGACAAATGTTCATGCTTTATGAACTTTTAAGATTAGGAAGGAATATCGTTCGGCACTGGCTGCAGAGAGATCCAGGGAATTCTTATTGGTGAGTACCAATAATATAGATCATTTTGAGGTTAAACATTATTGCAGTGATCTTGAATGTGTTAGTTTGGATTATCTTTTCTACCTTTCTACTTCTTGAAACAAGAAAAGTTACAATTAGAAATGATAACTAGTGACAAGAATGATCATCATTTACAAGCATGAACTTGAAAATTATAACCTCCTAGAACTAAAACATGCTTATGAGATTTTTATGTAATTTAAATGTTCAAATATGAATAGTTATTTGGTCAGATATGTTCATTAAATGCAGCATTCTGTAGCTAATAAAAAATACTAAATTATTTGCTACTAGGGAAGTGCGTAGGATGTAATTCTTGGTACAGCAATGAACCTGAAGCTTCAATAAATTCTTTACTTTTATACAAATTTTATTTTATAAAGTAGAGATTTTATAAAAAATTTTATAGAAATATTCCCCTAATTATTTTTCTTATTATTTAACTAGAGGAGAAAAAAGAGGACCTCATATTTATTGAGAATGTATGATGTTCTAATATAGGTTTTATATAGAATACTCCTGCTTTTGCTTTCTTTTAATTGTGACATTGCAGCTACTTTATGAATTCCCAAACTTATTTGTATCATGTATCATGAGATGTTCTATATGCAGGAGATATCTGTATCAAAAGGAGTAATCAGGAATATGTTTGCATTTCAGAATCACCAACTTTACTTTTTCCTGTCAGTGTCAGAGGCTTCCCAGCTGGTTTGCTCTGTTGTCTCCTTTGTGGAGTGCTTCACATCATCCCCCCTTCCACTGGAAAATATTTTCTTCATTTCTACAACTAATATTATTTTGTTGCCTTAGAAATCAGTGATGTTTTTGGAAATTGCCATTGACTTCTCTCAGGAAGAGTGGGAATACCTGTATTTTGCTCAAAGGAATTTGTATAGAGATGTGGTGTTGGAGAACTATAGCAAGTTAGTGTCATTAAATAACGATATCTGCCCCTAGATTTTCAGTATCTACCTTTGGAATAACTGCTTTCTCTATTCTTACTACAAAGTTGACTTTTAAGTTAGTAACTGAGTTATTATTATTCTCAAAGGAATGGTTTGAAATTATTGGAAGTAAACACAGACAGTTTCATAGGCCAATTTTATCTTGGCTATCCTTCAAAAAATTCTTAACATTATCTTTCTTGAAGAACAACTGGCTAGACTTGAATTCTAGGACACTTGAAATATTGTCAGAAAAACCGGGCTATGTAATGTTACGTTTAAATCTCCTAGAGGTGCTCTAAATAATTTGCAAACCCTATTACGAACTTTAAAAAAAAATGCAGAAATCTCTCAGAAGAGCTTATATCATTTATATAGTGATAGGGTATATCACACATTTCACTGACAATTAAAGTGAACACAATCCATTACTTACTACAAACATATTCTCTTATATATACTCTGTGATTGAATATTACAGTGTAGAAACTTTCCATTTTATATTACAGGAATATGCCAGAATCACCTTTTATTGAAAAGTAGCTCAGAAAGAAGCTAGAATAGTCTAAGAAAATTTCCTGTTTTTTACCATGGTGAAATAATAGAGATAGAGCCTTATCAAACTTTATGAGTAATTTTCACACCTAGATAATCACTTTATACTTTGTCCTCCTCAAGTCACTAGAATTTAACTGTTTCTTTCCTTTTCAGCCCTCTTTCCTTTGAAAGCTTTATTAACTTATTGGTTTGTTTGCTCTTCTGCAGGGCCCAGGTTTCATGGAAAAAAGACCTGAAACTTGAGGAGAAAAGCATAGGTTTTTCAGTATGATTTCTGTAAGGAATCCTACCTGTTTTTACTTTTTCAATTCACTGTTCTTTTATTACAATCATTCCCTATTTTCATCTTTTCCAAGGACATCATTTTACATATTCTTAGGAATCAATTCCTTTCCAGATTTATTTTTATGCTAAACTTATGTAATTATCTTCATTCTTAAAAATTTGTTCACTCAAAAATATATTTATTGAGAGCCTATTTTGCACGGGACACCGTAGTAGTAGGCCTTAGGGAAATAATGATCTAGGAGACAAACAAGGTTCCTACTCTTCTGAGAAGGAAAATATATAAGGAAATGAAAATATTGTGTCCAGTATGATAGAATAGTAAGATATAAAGACAGAATTAAGACAATAGAAAAAAAGGGCTTGAGATTTTATTCTCTGAGCTTGTGTCCTCTGACTGTTACATGAAGTAATTGTCAGTTCTCTCTGGGGGAAAGAAAGAAGCCTTTAGAAATCTTGTATCTTAAAAACAATTATAATTGTGCTTGTAATCAAAGATCATTGAACCCACAAAGAAACATGTCAAAAGTGAGTGATAATCTAAAGAAACAACATTTACATAGTAAAAGACTTCAGATAATTGGAATTATTAGATGCAAATATAAACTGTGTCTCTGAAATGATTAAAGAAATAAAAGAATGGCAAGTAATAGATTTTTTCATAAAGGTAAAGATTAACAGAGCCAAATGGAACATTTCTTAAGGTTCAAAAATAAGCTTTGAACTTTTACATTTAAAGGTTTTAACATCAGAATCAGTGAACTGGACAATATATATGAAGAAATTAACTGGAATTCAGCATACAGATGCAAGGAAAAATATAAAGATTGAGACAGACGTATCGAATGAAAATACTTAGCACATATCTGATCAGAGGCAGTGAGGGATAATGGAAGAGACAAAGTTTCAGTTTCATTTCATTTCAGAGGTGATAAAAGAGAAGATTCCACAGAAATAAGAAACAGCATTTTAAAACGTATCAATAAAAAGGAAATCCAAACCTAGATACAATGTAGTAAAATTATAGAACATTGAAGAAAAAGAGATGTTAAAAATATCCAGAGAATAGTATTTATTAAACCCATAACCCAGTAATTCTACTCCCTTGTATGTGCCCAATAAAAATGTATCCATATATTTCCCAAAAAACGAGTATTAGGTTGTTCACAGCAGCATTGTGTATAATAGCTGCAAATTGAAAACTACCCAAATGTCCTTCAACAAAATAATTTAGTAAGTTGTGATATATTCACACAGTGAAATAGTGTTCAGCATTGAGAGGGAATGGGTATCTGTAAATGCATGCAGCAGCATGGATTAATCTCACATTTATGATGTTTGAACAAAAGAAGCCAGACAGAAGAATGCATACTGTATGATTCATGTATTAAAGAACAAAAACAGGCAGAATTAATCTATCTTTTTAAAAGTCATGATAATGGTTACTCTTGGAAATGGTTTGGTGGGTAATAACTAGAAGTGACCATGAGGGTGCATCTAGTGTATATTCTATTTGTGAAAAAGTTCAATGAACTTTTATATATGTCCTTTTCTGTTTGTATATTTTACTTCAACTTTAAAATAGGAAATATATAAAGAGAGAAAAGAAACCTCTTACAAAGGAAAAACAACTAGACTGATAGCAGACTTCTAAAGAGCACACAAATGAGTATTCAGAAACCTATTTTAATAATGAAGACAGGGATTTGCAAAACAAAAATTGAGACTGTTAATCACTGAATGACCTTCACAGAAAGAACTTCTAAAGGATATTATTTGGGGAAGAGAAATATATCTCAGATGAAAGGTTTGGGTGTAGAAGGAATTAGGTAACTATAAACCAGCATTATCTATTTAATGTAATTACATATCTAATTGTTGAAGTTAATAGAAAACTAAAATATTAGCCATACCTCCTGTATTAGTTAGGGTTCTCTAGAGAAACAGAATCAACAGGGAACACTTGCAAATATAAAATTTATGAAAGTGTCTCACGTGACCGTAGGAATGCAGAGTCCAAGATCCACAGGGCAGGCTGCGAAGCCGATGACTCCAATGGATGGCCTGGATGAACTCCACAGGAGAGGCTCACCAGCCAAAGCAGGAATGGAACCTGTCTCCTCTGAGTCCTCCTTAAAAGGCTTCCCATGATTGGACTTAGCATCACTAATTGCAGAAGACACTCCCCTTTGGCTGATTACAAATGGAATCAGCTGTGGATGTAGCTGACGTGATCATGACCTAATCCTATGAAATGTCCTCATTGCAACAGACAGGCCAGCGCTTGCCCAATCAGATGAACAGGTACCACAACTTGGCCAAGTTGACACCTGTCCCTAACCATGACACCTCCTACTTCTAAACAGGAGTTAAAGTGTTCGAAGGTGCTTGTGTATTGAGTCAGATTTTTAATAAATTACTAAAAACTCGTGTTTAATTGTCAGTGGTAAATTCAAGGGTGAATAAGCACTTTAATCGAACAAAAGGCAAAATACAAAAGGAAGTACAGGAAAGATACTATAGATAAAATAAAACATAGAAAGAAATCCAAATATGTCATCATTTACAGTAAGATAAATTAGTTTTAAACAGCCAGTTGAGTATTCATTTTGGCAGCAGATATACTAAAATTGGTATGATACAAAGAAGATTAGCATGCCCCCTGCACAAGGATGACATGCAAATTCATGAAGCATTCCATATTTTTAATGCCCATATTAAAAAACAAGAAAGAGCAAAAATCGAGGACTTAACAGCAAACCTGGAGGAACTTGAGAAAGAACAGCAAACTAACCCCAAAGCAAATAGGAGAAGAGAAACGTTCTAGTTTGCTAGATGCCAGAATGCAATATACCAGAGACAGAATGGCTTTTAAAAAGGGGAATTTATTAAGTTGCTAGTTTGCAGTTCTAGAAAATGCCACAATTAAAACAAGTCTATAGAAATGTCCAATCAAAGGCATCGAGGAAAAGATACCTTGGTTTAAGAAGGCCGATGAAGTTCAGGGTTTCTCTCTCAAGTGAGAAGGCACATGGTGAATACAGAGTTTCTCTCTCATCTGGAAAGGCACATGGTGAACACGGTCAGGATTCCTCTCTCATCTGGAAGGGCACATGGCGAATATGGCATCATCTGCTAGCTTCTTCTCCTGGCTTCCTGTTTCATGAAGCTCCCCAAGAGGCATTTTCCTTCTTCATCTCCAAAGGTCGCTTACTGGTGGACTCTGCTTCTCATGGCTATGTCATTCTGCTCTGCTCTCTGAATCTCTTATTCTCCAAAATGTTTCCTCTTTTATAGGACTTTAGAAACCAGTCAAGACCCACCCAAATGGATGGAGACATGTCGTCATCTAATCCAGTTTAACAACCACACTTGTTTAAATCACATATCTGGGGAGATGATCTAATTACAGTTTCAAACATACAGTATTGAATGGGGATTATTCTGCTTTTATGAAATGGGATTTTGATTAAAACAGGCTTTTCTAGAGTCCATACAGCCTTTCAAACCAGCACAAGAAATAACAAAGATTAAAGGAGAGATAAATGAATGGGAGAACAAAAGAACAATAGAATCAATAAATCCAAAAGTTTGTTCTTTGAGAAAATCAATAAAATTGATGGGCATTAGCAAGACTGACAAAGAAAAAAAAGAGAGGATGCAAATAAACAAAATCAGAAATGAGAAGGGGTGCATTACCACAGAGCCTGAAAAAATAAATCATAAGAGGATACAATGAACAACTATTGGCCAATGAACTAGATAACTTAGGTGAAATGGACAAATTCCTGGAGACGTGCAAGCAAGCTACACTGATTCAGGAAGAAATAAAACGTCTCAGCAAACCAAACACAAGTAAAGAGATTCAATTAGTCATCAAATATCTTCCTATGAAGAAAAGTCCAGGACCAGATGGCTTCACAGGGGAATTTTATCAAACATTCCGTAAAGAACTGACACCAATCCTGCTCAAACTTTTCAAAAACATTGAGGAAAAAGGAATTTGACCTAACTCATTTTATGAAGCTAATACTTATTTTTCATTCTTTAAAAAAAAATTATTTTTAGAGCACTTTTCAATTTATAGAAAAAATTATTGACAAATTACTGAGTTCCCACATAACACAACCCCGTAAACACATGCAACTTTTCCTTATTATTAACATGTTTTAAAACTTTTTCTATTGTATGGTATGACATATATACAAAGCAAAGAAATAAAAAAGCAATACTTTTCAAAGCACTCTTCAAAAAATGGTTACAGGATACATCCCAGAGTTTGTCATGGGCTACCATGCGATCCTCTCATATTTTTCCTTCTACCTGCTCCAGAATATAGGAGGCTAACGGGCCTAAATACATTTTTATCATCACAATTGACTTTTTTTCCTTCTTTTCTTTGTAAACAATAACATATATACAAAAAAGCTATAAATTTCAAAGCACAGCACCACAGTTAGTTGTAGAACATATTTCAGACTCTGACATGGACTACAATTTCACAAATTTAGGTTTTTACTACTTGCTGCTCTAAAATACTGGAGACTAAAAGATATCAATTTAATGATTCAGCATTCATATTCATTTGTTAAGTCCTATCTTCTATGTATAATTCCACCATCACCTTCAGTCTTTCCATACCTCTCCTTGGGGTTGTTTGGGCAATGACAATTCTAAATTTTCCCTATTGAAGTGTCAGTCACTAATATGGGGTAGGGAGATGGAACTATCTGATGTTTTGGATAGACTGGGCTAGGTTTCAGGACTTATCTGGATCAGGGATCCATCTGGATGTGGTAGGTTTCTGGAAAGTTACTCTAGTGCCTGGAACCCTTGTGGAATCTTATAAATTGTCCTGCATATACTTCAGGATTGTCTGCAATGGTCCTGGTTGGGGGTTGTCAAGTTATGATAGGTAGCAAGGTCTAACTGAAGCTTGCATTACAGCACCCTCCAGAGTAGCATCTCGACTCTATTTGAACTCTCTCTGCCACTGATAACCTTATTCCCCCCATCTGTTAAGAAAGGAATTGTTGATCTCATGGTGCCAGGTCTGGATTCATCCCTGGGAGTCCTCTCCCACATCGCCAGGGACACTTTCACCCCTGGATGTCATGTCCCATGGAGGAGGGCAGACAATGATTTCACTTGCAGATTTGGGCTTAGAGAGACTGAGGCCACATCTGAGAATAAGAGGTCCTTCAGAAGTAACTCTTAGGCATGCCTGTAGGTAGTCTAAGCTTCTGTGCTACCTATACAAACTTCACAAGAGTATGCCTCATGAACGAGGGCATGGCCTATTGATTTGGGTGTCCCTAAAGTCTGACACAGTATCAGGGGATTCCCTGATGGTAAGGCTTAATAGTTCCATAGTCTTTCTCCCCTCTCTAAGGGGACTTTGCCAATACCTTTTGATTATCTGGTTAATACACTCTAGGATGTTTTCAGGCATTACGATAACCTATGCAGAATTAAAAGACCTCTGTCTCATTCTGTGCTTCCTGTGTTTCAGTTGTTCAAATGAGCTATACAGATATGTTGAATTAGATTATGCACTACAGAAAATTTCAATTCCTTGATCAAGTAAACCTTTCTTCCATTGGTCTCAATATATGTGGTTCTAAAATATAGACACTGTCTTCCTTACCCCTATGTTCTGAATTACTTTAACCCCAACCGTTTGGCTTTGTTCTTTTGTCTAAATATCAGGTTATATATATAAAACACCCTCTCAAAATCCAGAAATAATCACCACTCTGGACTTTGTCTACTCTAAAAGCTTACAGTCTAGGCCCCTGTTTTCTTATAAGTGTTTTCTAAAGGTGACCGTACCATGCTAAGTGAAATTAGCCAGACACAAAAGCATAGATGTTTTTTGAGTCTGCTAATATCATTTTAATTAAAAAACAAAACAAAAACCAGGTAAAGATGCTATAAGAAAGGAAAACTACAGGACACTCTCCCTAATGAACGTAGATTTCAAAAATTCTCAATAAAATATTAGCAAATTGAATCCAAGAGCACATTAAAAGTATTATACACCATGACCAAGTGGGGTTTATACCAGGAATGCAAGGATGATTCAACACAAGAAAATCAGTTAATGTAATACAGCACGTTAACAAATCAGAAGGGGAAAAAAAATCACATGATCATCTTGTTTGATGCTGAAAATGCATTTAACAAAATTCAGCATCCTTTTCTGATAAAACACTCCAAAAGATAGGAATAAAAGGTAACTACCTCAATATGATAAAGGGAATATATGAAAAACCAATAGCATCGTACTCAATGGAGAGAGTCTGAAAGCCTTCCCCCTAAAATCAGGTACAAGACAAGAATGCCCACTGATGCCACTGTTATTCAACATTGTGCTATAAATTCTAGCTAGAGCAATCAGGCAGGACAAAGAAATAAAAGGCATCCAAATTGGAAAGGAAGAAGTAAAACTCTCATTATTTGCAAATGATGTGATACTAAAAATATCCTGAGAAATCTACAGCAAAGTTACTTGAGCTAATAAATTCAGCAAGGTGACAGGATATGAAATTAATGTGCAAGAATCAGTAACATTTCTATACATAAGCAAAGACCTAGATAAGGAGTCAGTTAAGGAAAAAATTCCATTCAAACTAGCAACTAAAAGAATCAGATACTTAGGATTGAACTTAACTAGTGATGTAAAGGACTTTTATGCAGACAACTACATAACATTGCAAAAAAAAAAAATCAAAGGAAGTCTGAATAGAAGAAAAGACATTCCCTGCTCATGGATAAGAAGGCTAAATATAGTTAAGATGTCAGTTCTCCCAAAATTGATCTACAGATTCAACACAGTACAAATAAAAATTCCAACAATTTACTTTGAAGATTTGGAAAAGGTAACTACCAAACTCATCTGGAAGGGAAAGAGACCCCAAATAGCTAAAAGCATCCTATAAAGGAAGAACGAAGAGGGAGAATTAACACTCCCTGGCTTTAAAACGTATCATAAAGCCACAGTGGTCAAAACAGCATTGTACTGGCACAAAGACAGAAGCATTGATGAATGGAATCAGATTGAGAGTGCAGAAATAGAACACCAAATCTATGATCAACTGATTTTTGACAAGGCCTCCCAATCCTCTGAACTGGGACAAAATAGTCTTTTCAATAACTGGGCATGGAAGAACTGGATATGAATAGCCAAGAGAATGAAAAAGGACCCCTATCTTACACCCTATGCAAAAATTAACTCAAAGTGGATCAAACACCTAAATATAAGAACTAGCACCATAAAGCTTCCAGAATAAAATGAAGGGAAACATTTTCAAGATATAGTAATAGGAGATAGCTTCCTAAACTTTACACCCAAAGTACAAGCAACAAAAGAAAAAATAGGTAAATGGGAACTCCTCAAAATCAAATGCTTCTGTACTTCAAAAGACTTTGTCAAAAAGGTGAAGAGGCAGCCAACTCAATGAGAGAAAATATTTGGAAATCACATGTCAGACAAAGGTTTGATTTCCTGTATATACAAAGAAATCATGCAACGCAAAAACAAGAACACAAAACCCAATTATAAAATGAACTGAAGATATGAATGGGCATTTTTCTGAAGAGCAAATACAGATGGCTCAAAAGCACATGAAAAGATGCTCATTTTCACTGGCTGTAAGGGAAATGCAGATCAAGAATACACTGAGTTACCACCTTACACCCATAAGAATGGCTGCTATTAAACAAATAGAAAACTGTAAATGTTGAAGAGAAATAGGAGAAACTGAGACACTTATGCACTGCTGTTGGGAATGTGTAATGGTGCAGCCACTATGAAAAACTGTTTGGCAGTTCCTTAGGAAACTAAATATCGAGTTGCCCTATGACAACTTGTGAACGATGTCTCTTGTAAACAGTGAAATTATCTAAAATTGAGAATGTTGATGGACTGTGGACTTTGGGCCCTCTACATGATGCCCAATGAATGCAGCTGGCTGAAGGATGCACTGACAGAGAAGTTGATTGGTGAATGATGGTATACTTATGAATTCAGGTTGTGCTGCTACAAAAAGGAACAATGTTGTGAGGCATGTAATGATGTGAATGAATATGTGCGACATTTGGTGAGACAGAATAGCCAGAATCAAGAAAACAAGAATGCGTGGTCACCTCTAGAAAATGCTTATATGAAAACAGAGGCCTAGATTGTAAGCTTTTAGAGCAGGCACATTAAGTCCAGAGTGGTGATTATTATTTCTGGATTTTGAGAGGGTGTTTTATACATGAAACCTGATATTTAGAGATAAGAACGAAACCGAAGAGATTGGGGTTAATGTAATTCAGAACAGGGTGGTAAGGAAGACAGTGTTTATATTTTAGAATCACACATAGTCTTTGAGACCAATGGAAGAAAGGTTTATTTGATCAAGGAACTGAAATTTTCTGTAGTGCATAATCTAATCCAACCTATCTGGAAAGCTGATTTGTACAACTGAAACACAAAAAGCACAGAATAAGAAAGAGGTCCTTTAATCTTGTATAGATTATTGTAATGCCTGGATACCTCCTAGAGTATATTAAGCAGATAATCAAAAAGAATTGGCAAAGTCCCCTGAGGGAGGGAAGAAAGACTATGGAAATATTAAACCTTACATCCTCTGATACTGTGTCAGACTTTAGGGACACCCAAATCAATAGGTCATATCCTCGATCATGAGGTTACTCTTGTGAAGCTTATGAAGGTAGCGCAGAAGATAAGACTACCTATAGGCATGTCTAAGATTACTTCTGGAGGACCTTTTGTTCTCAGATGTGGCCTCAGTCTCTCTAAGCCCAAATCTGCAAGTGAAATCATTGCCCTTCCTCCTATGTGGGACATGACACCCAAGGGTGAAAGTCTCCCTGGCAACTTGGGAGAGGACTCCCAGGGATGAATCTAGACTGGCACGGTGGGATCAACAATTTCATCCTGACCAAATGAGGCAAAAGAAGTATAACTAATAAAGTATCAGTGGCAGAGAGAGTTCAAATAGAGTCGAGAGGCTACTCTGGAGGTTGCTGTTATGCAAGCTTCAAGTAGACCTTGCTACCTATCATAACCTGCCAAACCCCAACCAGGACCATTCAGTCCAATCCTAAAGAACACCTAGGGCAATATGTAAGATTCCAGAAGGTTTCTGCATACTACAGTAACTTTCCGGAAACCTACAATGTCCAGATCGGTCCCTGGTCCAGATTAGTCCTGAAACCCAGCCCAGCCTATCCAGAACATCAGATAGTTCCATCTCCCTACCCCATATTAATGACAGACCCTTCCAATAGCAAAAATTTTGAATTGTCATCACCCAAACAACTCCAAGGAGAGGTATGGAAAAGTTGATGGTGGAATTATACATAGAAGATAGGACTTAACAAATGAATATAAATGCTGAATCATTAAATTGATATCTCTTTTAGTCTCCAGTATTTTAGAGCAGCTAGTAGTAAAAACCTAAATTTGTGAAATTGTAGTCCATGTCAGAGTCTGAAATATGTTCTATAACTAACTGTGATGCTGTGCTTTGAAATTTATAGCTTTTTTGTATATATGTTATTCACAAAAATAGAAGGAAAAGAAAAGTTGATTGTTTTGATAAAAAAGTATTTAAGCCCTTTAGCCTCTTATATTCTGGAGCAGGTAGAAGGAAAAATAGGAGAGGATCATATGGTACCCCATGACAAACTCTGGGATCTGTCCTGTAACCACTTTTTGAAGATTGCTTTGAAAACTATTGCTTTTTTATTTCTTTGCTTTGTATATATGTTATACAGTAGGAAAAAAAGTTGTTGTTTTTTTTTAAAAACTAGTTGAAAAGTAGAAATAGTCTAACTCCCTTCTCCCTTTTCAGACTTGATAGTGGGTTTAAAAATTAAAACCCAGTATATGCTCTTTAAAAGAGATACAAGTACAACATAAAATCATGGACAAGTTGAACGTAAAATTGGATGTTTGGGGAGAATCTATCATACAAATAAAGAAAAGAAAGCTGGTTAGCTCTTTAGTATTAGAATATATTTTAGGATAAAAATTGTTATCAAGTAGGGCCTCTACATAATGAAAAATTGTGATATGTAAAATTTCCTAATGCATATGTACCTAAAAACGTAGCCCCAAAGTAGCAAAAATTGGCAGAGTTGCAGGGACAAATTACCAAATATACACTGATGGACATTTTTGGCATATTTGTTTTCAAATATTCATTGAATAGCACAAAAGAATAAAGGTTAAAGATTTTAATCTATACAACAAGCTAGATTTAAGTAATACACATATCAAGCCCCACACCCCCAAATTATAGGGTACACTTTCATATCATGGACATAGGGAACATTTTTAAAAAATTGACATCATACTGGGCCATACAACAGATCTCAACAAAAATTTAAAATCTTGTGCCATACATATCTAATTCCCCGATCAAAATACAATTAACTTGAAGTCAATCAAAAAACTTAATAGTTTCTATGTATTTGGAAATTTTTAAAGATTTTTCTTAAGAAATTGTGAGGTCAGAGACTAAGTTATAATTGATATTTTAAAACTTTAGATATGAATAATAATAAAATTTATGCATATCACATACGGCATTATTCATGATAGGTAACAATGGAAGTATCTACCAACAGATGAATGGATAAATAAAATGTAGTACATGCATACAGTGAAACATTATTCAGTTGTAAAAGGTAGCATGGATGAACATTGAAAACATGCCAAGTCAAATAAGCCAGATGTAAAAGATGCATATTATATGGTTCTGCTTTTTCGAAATATCTAGAACAGGTAAAGTCGTAATGACAGAAGTAGATTTAGGTTTCCAGGATCTGGGGTTAAGAGAGAATGTAAAATTATTGCTTATAGACACAGTTTCATTTTCAGGTGATGAAAAAGTTTTGATAATGGAGGGTGTTAATGGTAGCACACATGGTGAATGTAATTAATACCACTGAATTTTACACTTGCAAATGGTTTAAATGGCAAGTTTTATCTTAGATATATATTACCAAGTTATGTATTTTTAAAAAGCCTAGTGTGCTTGAGAACCAATACTTTGAGGAGAAATTCATAAGTTTAAATGGCTTATATAGAGAAAGGCAGAAAATCAGTGAGCTAAGCGATTAATTTAGCAAAAATTAACTCAGAACATATTAAAAAACTTATAAAAAATGAGAGCAGAAATTAATGAATAGAAAACAGGAGGACAAAAATATATAGTAACTGGCTTCTTTTTAAAGACTTACCTATTAAAGAAAAAAGATAATGTACAAATAATCACTATTAGGAATGACTAAGTGGTATAAATCTACTTTAAAATGATAGGAGAGTAATATAAAATCTCAGTCATAATTGCAAATTTGCAAAATGAACAGTTTCCTTAAAGATGTGATTTATTAGAACATTATCGAAATAGAAAAGATGAAAAGCCTTATAATTTCCAAAGACATTTAATTAGTATTAAAATCTTCCTATTAATACTGGAGGTGAGGCAAGATGGCAGCATAGTGAGGTGTGGAATTTAATTCATCCTCCAGAGCAGCTAATAAGTAGCCAGGAACAGTACAGAACTGCTGGGGGGAACATCAGTGACCAGACAGCGTATACCAGTATGGTCCAAAAGTGCAGTGGCTGAGATCCCACACAGAACTATAAGTCCCACAAGCTACAAGGCCCACCCCCCACCCCATGGGCATAGAAGGCTGGTTCCCCAAGGGAAAGGAAACAGACTTTGCTAGTAGCAAGGGCTTAGCTCAACTAAGCTCCAGTTGTGGAATTAACAATATTCTGACTACTGAAAACAGGTCCCCAGCACAGATAAATCTGAAATAAGCACTAAAGAAAGTCGGAGATTTTGCCCCAGCAGAGAGGGGGCAGGGCTGATGGGGGGAAGGCTTTTTCAGTTGGACGGCACAAAATAGGTGGAAAAGGGCTGGACCATAAGGAAAGGGGGCACATAGAGCCATGTACCAACTCAAGCTCTTGATTGACAAATGCAAGGAACGGGTCCTGCTCTGAAAAGGCTTTTTTCTTTCTTTTTTTAACCACTTAAACAGCTCACTAAATAGAACTGGAAGCACTCTCAGGCTCTAGTACTGCCACAGGCAAGGGTGAAACTAAGGCTTGTCTAAGAGAGAAAGTAACTAGTCAGCTGGAAGGGATTAATTTCCTAAAGGGTGTATCTTTCCCAAGAAAAGAGGGTCAGGACCCAGCTCAAGTGGCATCCATCCTTCAAGGAATTCAGGCCCCAGGGATTAGAAAACAGTCAAAGCCATCCTCCTACCTCCCCTCTGTTGCAACCATGACCTTGGGAGGGCGATTGTGCTGAAATTAAAGGCAACGCATCAATTTAAGCAGATAAGCGCCACATGCTGGGCAGAATAGGGAAAGCAGAGGCTAGAGGCTTCATAGGAAAGTCTGACAACAGGCTGGGTCTCACCCTTAGTTGGTCTCGTTCAACTGATGCTGGATATTCTTTCCTCCTGAGTCTGGGAAAATCTGACTAAGGTCTGTAATATTTGAGGAGGTCGTCAAAAAGAAAAAGAGAGAGAGAGAGAGAGAGAGAGAGAGAGAGAGAGAGAGAGAGAGAGAGAGAGAGAGAGAGAGAGAGAGAGATCAGTTAAACAGAACCTGTGCTAGAGGTGTAGAATAAATTGAACTGAATGTCACAGAACAGATAGAAAACAAAACCATCCAGCAAGAAAACCCCAGGTAAAACAGTGAAAACGGCCTCCAGAATAAATTAATTAAGGAAATCAAATGCCTACATGCCAGCAAAAAATAGCAAACCATACTAGGAAAATCAAAGATATGGCCCAGGCAAAGGAGCAAGCCAATATGTCAAAGGAGATACAGGAGTTGAAACAACTAATTCAGGATGTTCGAATGACATGAAAAAAAAATCTCATCAAAAAGCAAATCAACAAGTTGAGAGAGATATAAAGAAGACATAGGGCAAACAAAAAGAAGAACTCAAAATTTGTGAAAACAAATCACAGAACTTATGGGAATGAAAGGCACAGTAGAAGAAATGAAAAAAAAAAAAAAAACTGGAAACCTACAACAATAGATTTGAATAGGCAGAAGAAAGGATTAGTGAACCGGAGGACTGGACGTCTGAAATCTGACACATGAAAGAAAATATAGGGAAAAGTATGGAAAATATGAGCAGGGTCTCAGGGAATTGAATAACAACATGAAGCACATGAATATACATGTTGTGGGTGTCCCAGAAGGAGAATAGAAGGGAAAAGGAGGAGAAAGAGTAATGGAGGAAATATCATGGAAAATGCTATGTAAGATAAAATCACAGATGCAAGAAGTACAATGTAACTCAGACAGAATAGATCCAAATAGACATTCTCCAAGTCATTTACTAATCAGATTGTCAAATGTCAAAGACAGAATTTAGAAAGCAGCAAAAAAAGAGCAATCCATTACGTACAAGGGAAGTTCAGTAAGACCAGGTGTGGATTTCTCGGCAGAAACCATGGAGGCAAGAAGGCTGTGGTATGATATATTTAAGATTTTGAAAGAGAAAAACAGCCAGCAAAGAATTCTGTATCCAGCAAACCTGTCCTTCAAAAATGAGGGGGAGATTAAAATATTTTCAGACAAACAGTCAATGAAAAATTTGTGACTAAAAGACTGGCTCTGCAAGAAATACTAAAGGGAGAACTACAGGCAGATAGGAAAATGCAGGAGAGAGGGGTCTGGAGAAGACTGTAGAAATGAAGACTCATGAAAGGTAAAAAGAAGAGGATTATTAGGTATGTTGAAAAGACAAAATGGTAGAAGAAAGCACTGCCTTTATGGTAATATTACTGTGAACTCCAATCAAAAGGCTTAGAGTGGCAGGATGGATTAAAGAACAGGACCCATCTGTACACTGTCTACAGGAGACTCACTTTAGATCCATGACAAAATACTTTAAAAGTAAAAGGTTGGGAAAAGATATTTCATGCAAACAAGATATTTCATGCAAACAACAATCAGAAAAGAGAGGAGTAGCTATACTAATATCTGACAAATTAGACTTCAAATGTAAAACAATTAAAAGAGATAAAGAATGACACTGTTAATTAAAAGGAATGATTCAACAAGAAGACATAACAATCATAAATATTTATACACTGAGACAGAATGCTCCCAAATACATGAAGCAAACACTGACAACACCAAAGGGAGAAATAGACACCTCTACCAAAATAGTTGGAGACTTCAATGCTGTGCTCTCATCAATGGATAGAACATCTAGACAGAGAATCTATAAAGAAACAGATTTTGGATAATACGATAAATGAACTAGACTTAACATTTACAGAATGTTGAACCCCACAACAGCAGGATATGCATTTTTCTCGTGTTCATGGATCATTCTCAAGGATAAACCATATGCTGGGTCACAAAGCAAGCCTCAAATTTTAAAAGATTGAAATCATACAAAACACTTTCTTGGATCATAATGGAATGGAGTTGGAAATCAATAACAGGAAGAGGACCAGAAAATTCACAAATGTATGGAGGCTAAACATACTCTTATGAAACCATTGGGTCAAGGAAGAAATGACAAGACAAATCAATAAATATCTTGAGGTAAATAGAAATGAAAATGCAACATATCAAAATTTATGGGATGCAGCAAAGGCAGTGCTGAGGGGGGAATTTATTGCCTTAAATGCCCATATTTAAAAAGAAGAAAGAGCTAAAGTCGAGGAATTAACTGTTCACTTGGAAGAACTAGAGAAAAATCAGCAAACTAACCCCAAAGCAAGCAAAAGGAAAGAAATGACGATTAGAGCAGAAATATATGAAATTGAGAATATGAAAACATCAAGAAAATCAACAAAACCAGAAGTTGGTTCTATGAGTAAATCAGTAAAATCGATGGCCCCTTAGTTAGGTTGACAACAGCTTCCCATTAAAGAAACAGCAGGTACAGATGGATTTATAGGTGAGTTCTACCAGGTTTTCAAGAAACAGATTTTTTTCAGTCTTTCAGACTACCAGAGAGTAGAAGAAGAGAATGCATTTTCTTCCTCCTCTTTCTGTGACTCCAGTTTAATTTTTCTATCAAAACCAGGCAATGTCAATCTCACTTATGAATATAGATGTAAAATTCCTTAACAGAATAGTAGCAAACTAATCCAGCAAAGAAAGAGATAGTAAGTCATGAGCAAGCAATATTTATTTTATCCTAGACATGCAAGTGTGATTTAACATTACTATATATAAGTAATTCACCACATTTTCAGTTTTATGGAAACCTTGTGATCATCTCAATATATGGAGAGAGAACATTGGATGATAAACTAGGAAGAGAAGGGAACTCTTGTAAAGATATCTTTCAAAAATCTTGAGCACACTTTTTCTTTTCACTGTAAAAATGTTAGACATTTCCTATTAAAACCAGTAACAAGACAAGAATGCCCAGTATTCCTGATTATATTCACTATTATATGGGAATGTTAGCAAGCATACCATGACAAGAAGGAGAAATAAAAGCAGAATGATTGAAGGAAAAGAATGAAGAAGCAAAAAAGAAGAAAAACATTTTTCACAGCTGAAATGTTTGACTATGTAGAAAATCCAAAAGAATATACAAGCAAATTATTAAAATGAATAGAAACCAGCAAGAGCCTGGACCTAAAAACTGAGACCCTTTTATATCTGTACCCCAGGAATTAATAGGAAATAAAGTAAAAAGCAAACAGCTACAAAAACAAAAAAGACCCAGAGATTACGTCTCCTAAGCGAATAAGGGGTGTTTAAGACATAATGATAGTATACAGCCATTATACTTAACAGAGTATTGCATTGGCACAGGGACAGACATTGATTAGTGAAACAGTCAGAAGCAGATCTCTACATTTACAAAAATTTTATCTAATTAAGATGGCACTGGATAACTGTGGAAAGGAAGGAGTACCAATGGAAGGTTGTAAGATCCTTGGTTATCTGTAATGAATTATATTAAAAACAAGATTTTGAATTCTAACATCATATATAAAAGACTGAAATGTAAAAGGCAACACTTTTAGACTATATACTAGAGTATCTTTACAATCGATATAAGGAAAGATTTCATAAGCAAAACAATGTACTAATGATGAGGGATCGATAAATTGTTTCATGTAATAATTGTTCCCTTTATCAAAGACACCATAAATGAATATAAAGCCATGTATAAGTGAAAATATTTACAATATGTATAGTCAACAGTTATTATCTAGACTATGAAATATTTGTACAGTTTGATAAGAAAAAGATAAATAATCCAATTTAAAAAAGAGCAAAATGCATTTATAAGCAGCTTAAAGAAAAAGCAATGCAAATAACCAGTAAACACAAAAAGATCCTCAACCTCAAAAGCAATCAGGAAATGCAGATTAAAGCCACAGTGAGATAATTATCTCTCATTCCCTAAATTGATGAAAATTAAGCCCATCAAATACAAAGTATTAATAACATTTGAGGGTAGGAGCCCTCTATACCACATTATTAAAAAATGAACCAAGAACCCAAATGCCTACTGACTGATGAATTAAAAAATGATATGTTCTTAAATGGAATATTATTCAGCAATAAAAGGAGGGGATTTCTATGCTGAAACATCAACGAACCTTGAGTTCATCTCATTATGCTAAGTGAAAGAAATCAAATGGGAAAAGCTACATAATGTATGATTCTGTTTATATGAAATGTACAGAATAGGCAAATCTATAGAGACAGGCTGGGAACCAGTGGAAAATGGACAGGCATAGTTCTTTTGTAGTGATGAAAATGTTATAAAATTAGATTATGGTGATTGTTACACAACTCTGTGAATAACTAAAAACTAAGGAATTGTATACTTTGAGTTAACTGTAAGTATATAAATTATATCTTATTAAAGCTGCTTTTTTTTTTTTAATGCTCTGTACCCCTACTAACAGCAGTATCAAATGATATAACTACTTTGGAAAATAATATGGACTTGTTTCCAAATTTTATGCACTTTAGAAATAGCTGGAGAAGAGGGTTGTTCTAGTTTGCTAGCTACCGGAATGCAATATACCAGGAACAGAATGGCTTTTAAAAAGGGGAACTTAATAAGTTGCTAGTTTACAGTTCTAAGGCCGAGAAAATGTCCCAATTAAGACAAGTCTATAAAAATGTCCGATCAAAGGCATCCATCCAGGGAAAGATACCTTGGTTCAAGAAGGCTGATGAAGTTCACGGTTTCTCTCCCAAGTGGAAGGGCACATGGTGAACACGGGCAGGGTTCCTCTCTCATCTGGAAGGGCACATGGCAAATATGGCATCATCTGCTAGCTTCTTCTCCTAGCTTCCTGTTTCATGAAGCTTCCCAGGAGGGATTTTCCTTCTTCATCTCCAAAGGTCACTGGCTGGTGGACTCTGCTTCTCATGGCTATGTCATTCTGCTCTGCTCTCTCTGAATCTCTTTCTTTCTCCAAAATGCTTCCTCTTGTATAGGACTCCAGAAACTAATCAAGACCCACCCAAATGGGTGGAGACATGCCTCTACCTAATCCAGTTTAACAACCACTCTTGATTAAATCACACCTCCAGGGAGATGATCTAATTACAGTTTAAAACAAAATACTGAATAGGGATTAGAAGAAGTGGCTACCTTTACAAAATGGGATTAGGATTAAAACATGGCTTTTCTAACGTACATACATCATTTCAAACCAGCACAGGGGGTCTTTTCAAAAATCCCAACCCCCAAGCCATAACCCAGACCGATTAAATCACAATCTCTGTGATGAGAAATGGGCATTCTTTTTTTAATCTCCCCATGTTGTTCAAATGTTGAGAGACATATGGGAACTCACTGCAATATATTACTTAGAGCCTATTTTTTAAATTTGTAGACTCAGTCTATTGTCTGGGTCTCCCGCATGGCAGGTGAGAATTCTACCACTGAGCTACCCTTGCACCTCCTAGAACCTCCTAGAATGCTTTAAATTTGATGAATCTCTCCTATCTAATGCATTATTATCTGTTTTCTTTAAACCCCCAAAATGGATATTATTTTTTCTGTTATAACAACATTGGTTGTTTAGATTTAAAAGACTGTCCTTTGGATTGGATTACACACTATTCTCTTACATCATCTCTTTCCTTCTGGGATTGTTAGTTTTCCCAAAATATTTTAGGGAAGGTCTATTGATAGTAAATGCCCTCAATTTTAATTTTTGCTTTTGGAAAGTAACCTTGTTTGACTTTCATTCATTCCAGATTATTTAAATAGGTATAAAATTATATGCAGACAATTATTTTTTTCTCAGCACTTAGAAGATACTTTTCTACTATCTCCTGATTTCTGTTGTTGCTTTTGAGAAGTCTGCAGTCTGTCTCATTGTTGTTCCATTTGTAAGTATTTTATATTTTCCACCGTACTTTTAAGATTTTTCTTTAAGATTTTAATTTAATAGGTTATATTGTTTCTTTTTCAGAAGCAGAAAAAGTTTTTCTTCATTTCCTAGACTTTACTTTTGGATTTTTTTGGTTTTGTTTTTGGCTTTTGTTTATTTGTTTTTGGTTTCTGTATGGTCTCTTGTTGTTTTGAGTATATATTTTATATTTTCATGTATTTCAAGCATTTATGTGGGTTATTCAACAATTTCATTTTAAGGGGAACAAGTCTGATTCAGTTGTTTCTTGCATACATGGGGATTCTTGTATATTAATGAATTATCCAGAGGATTTTTTTGTTCCCTTCCATGAGTCCAAACCAAGATTGAACCATTGCTTCTTATTTTCCTGTATGGTCAGGTGGAATTTTTTCCCCCTTCTCTGCATTGGATGTTCTAATTTTATGACAAGGTTTAATCCCAATACCAGACATTTTGTGGACTTAAGACCTTATTTTTCTTGTTTTTTTCTTTGTTTGTTTTCTTTGTTTTGCTCTCCTTGTAAGATGGGAGAACAGAAGCAATTGTGTATGCTTATGAAATAATTATAACAGGAAAGAACAAGTTGATTTTGCCAGAGACTAAGAGGGCAGTTTCTCCAACAGTGTCTTTATTGCTCCAACGAGTAGCAGTACTATCCTTAGATAAGGCACAGAAAGTTCATCCATGATAACAGGAAAGGAGGCAGAATATGAATATAAACGGTGGTGGGAAGATTGAGGCACAGGATCTTTTAGAAATTCTCTTCTGATTGCTTCAGTTTTCTCAGTGAAATCAGCTCAAGGCAATTAACTAAGCATCAGGCTAGAGGAAGAGGAATTATAACATCTGTGAAGTAAACAGAAACTGATACATACACAAAGAGAAACTGATAAATTCACAATCATGATAGAGGACAGTAATATAAACAAAAGAAATAAGGACAAAGGCTGGAACTTTATTAAATGATAGTAAGATAAAACTTTTTTTATTTATTAATAAAATTAAGAACAAACAAAAACATTAACATATCATTCTGTTCTACGTATATAATCAGTAATTCTCAATATCATCACATAGTGCATATTCATCATTTCTTAGAACATTTGCATCAATTCAGAAAAAGAAATAAGAAGACAACCAAAAAAGAAATAAAACAATAACAGAAAAAAAAGATTACACATACCTACCCCTTACCCCTCACTTTCATTTATCACTAGCATTTCAAACTAAATTTATTTTAACATTTGTTCCTCCTATTCCTTATTTTTATTCCATATGTTCTACTCGTCTGTTGACATGGTAGATAAAAGGAGCATCAGACACAAGGTTTTCACAATCACACAGTCACATTGTGAAAGCTATATTGTTACTCAGTCATCATCAAGAAGCATGGCTGCTAGAACACAGCTCTACATTTTCAGGCAGTTCCCTCCAGCCTCTCCACTACATCTTGAATAACAAGGTGATATTGACTTAATGTGTAAGAGTAACCTCCAGGATAACCTCTCGACTCTGTTTGGAATCTCTCAGCCATTGACACTTTGCCTCATTTCACACTTCCCCTTTTTGGTCAAGAAGGTTTTCTCAGTCCCTTGATGCTGAGTCTCAGCTCATTCCAGGATTTCTGTCCCACGTTGCCATGAAGGTCCACACCCCTGGGAGTCATGTCCCACGTAGACAGGGGGAGGGTGTTGAGTTTGCTTGTTGTGTTGGCTGGAGAGAAAGGCCACATCTGAGCAACAAAAGATGCTCTCTTGGGGGTGACTCTTAGACCTAAATTTTAAGTAGACTTGACCTATCCTTTGTGGGGTTAAGTTTCATGTGAACAAACCCCAAGACTGGGGGCTCAGCCTATAGCTTTGGTTGTCCACACTGCTTGTGAGAATATCAAGAATTCAACTTAGGGAAGCTGAATTTCTCCCCGTTCTCACCATTCCCCGAAGGGGACTTTGCAGATACTTTTCCACTCACTGATCAAGTCACTCTGGAATTCATTGGGGCATCACTCTGGATAAACCAACAAAAGCTCATGTCCTACCCAAGATTCCAAGTACTTATGGTGTTCGAGCAACTGTCAACATAAGTTACATTAGGAGATGCACTAGTGAAAATATAAATTTTGTACCAAATAAGTATTTTTTGCTTTAGTCTCACACATAAGTTGAAGTTTTAAAATATTAATTACCATCTATTTTCAGCACCCTGCAGTAATGACATTCCTTTGTTCTTCCTCATGCACAAACATTTTTTAAATTTGTACCTTTAGTCACTATCATTGTACACTCTAGGCATTTCTAGATTACACTATCTCAATCTTTATCATCTATCTTTCTTTCTGATTTCATTTATGCCCCCAGCCCTCCTCCCTCTATCATTCTCACATGCAACTTCATTCAGTGTTTTAACATAATTGTATTACAGTTAGGTAGTATTGTGCTGTCCATTTCTGAGTTTTTATATTCAGTCCTGTTGGACAATCTGTATCCCTTCAGCTCCAATTACCCAATATCTTACCCTATTTCTATCTCATGATAGTCTCTGTTACCAATATTACTTACTTGGAAATATTCCAAGTTTATTCACTAATGTCAGTTCATATCAGTGAGACCATACAGTATTTGTCCTTTTGTTTTTGGCTAATCTCACTCAGCATAATGTCCTCAAGGTCCATCCATATTGTAATATACTTCATAACTTTATCCTGTCTTAAAGTTGCATAATATTCCATCATATGTATATACCACAGTTTGTTTAGCCAGTCGTCTGTTGATGGACATTTTGGCTGTTTCCATCTTTTTGCAATTGTAAATAATGCTGCTATAAACATTGGTGTGCAAATGTCTGTTTGTGTCTTTGCCCTTACGTCCTTTGAGTAGATACCTAGCAATGGTATTGCCAGGTCATATGGCAATTCTATATTCAGCTTCTTGAGGAACTGCCTAGCTGCCTTCCACAGCGGTTGCACCATTTGACATTCCCACCCACAGTGAATAGTGTGCCTCTTTCTCCACATCCTCTCCAGCACTTATCATTTTCTGTTTTGTTCATAATGGCCATTCTGGTGGGTGTAAGATGATGTCTCATTGTGGTTTTGATTTGCATTTCTCTAATGGCCAGGGAAGTTGACCATCTCTTCATGTGCCTTTTGGCTATTTGTATTTCCTTTTCTGAGACGCGTCTGTCTGTTCAAGTCTTTTTCCCATTTTGTAATTGGATTGGCTGTCTTTTTCTTGTTGAGTTGAACAATCTCTTTATAAATTCTGAATACTAGACCTTTATCTGATATGTCATTTCCAAATATTGTCTCCCACTGTGTAGGCTGTCTTTTTACATTCTTGATGAAGTTCTTTGATGTACAAAAGTGTTTAATTTTGAGGAGTTCCCATTTATTTATTTCTTGCTTTGGGTGTAAGGTCTATAAATCCGCCTCCAAGTATAAGTTTTATAAGATATTTCCCTACATTTTTCTCTAACTGTTTTATGGTCTTAGACCTAGTGTTTAGATCTTCGATCCATTTTGAGTTAACTTTTTTATAGGGTGTGAGATATGGGTCTTCTTTCATTCTTTTGTATATGGATATCCAGTTCTCTAGGCACCATTTATTGAAGAGACTGTTCAGTCCCAGGTGAGTTGGCTTGACTGCCTTATCAAAGATCAAATTGTTCATAGATGAGAGGGTATATATCTGAACACTCCATTTGATTCCAGTGGTCAATATATCTATCTTTGTGCCAGTACTATGCTGTTTTGGCCACTGTAGCTTCATTATATGCCTTAAAGCCAGGCAGCGTGAGACCTCCGGCTTCATTTTTTTTCCTCAGGATACTTTTATCAATTCGGGGAACCCTGCCAAATTTCCAGATAAATTTGGTTATTGGTTTTTCTATTTCTGAAAAGTAAGTTGTTGGGATTTTGATTTGTATTGCATTGAATCTGTAAATCAATTTGGGTAGAATTGACATCTTAACTATGTTTAGTCTTCCAATCCATGAACATGGTATGCCCTTCCATCTATTTAGGTCTTCTGTGATTTCTTTTAACAATTTCTTGTAGTTTTCTTTGTATAGGTCTTTTGTCTAAAGTTTAGTTAAATTTATTCCTAAATATTTTATTCTTTTGGTTGCAATTGTAAATGGAATTTTTTTTCTTGATTTTCCCTCAGATTGTTCATTCCTAGTGTATAGAAACACTGCAGATTTTTGAGTGTTGATCTTGTAACCTGCTCTCGATCCATGTGCACTTGAGAAAAAGGCTAAGAAGCCTTTATCATTCCCATGATGCCACATCCCAGTTCATTCCAGGAGTCAGGTCCCACATTGCCAGGGAGATCCCTGGGGGTCATATCCCATACAGGGAAGAGGGCACTGAGTTCACTTGCCAGGTTGACTTAGAGAAAGAGGCCACATCTGAGTAATAAGAGAAGTTCTCTAGGAGTGACTCTTAGGCATAATTATCAGAAGGCTTAACTTCTCCTTTGCAGGAATAAGTTTCATAGGGGCTTTCCCCAAGATTGAGGGCTCAGACTGTTGAATTGGTTGTCCCCACTACTTGTGAGAATATCAGAAATTCCCGATGGGGAAGTTGAATATTTTCTCCTTTCTCACCAGTCCCCCAAGGGGACTTTGCAAATACTTCTTTATACTCTGCCCAAGTTACTCTGCAATATATTGGGGTATCACAGTAACCTGTACCAACTGAGAGGATCTCATGCCATATTCAAGATTCTAGGTGATTATGCTATTAAATTAAACTAACCATACAAGTTAAATTAGATAATGTCTCTACCAAAAATATCAATTTTGCAGCAAATAAACATCTGTCCCATTGATCTCAACACAGTGGTTGAAGTTTGAAAATATGCGCCATATTATCCTTTACCTAGTATTCTGATTTACCTTAGTCCTATCCAGATCAGCTTCATTCACATCTCTAGATGAAGTCTGATCACTTTCATCTTTTGTAACAGTTGCTGAATGGGGTAATGCTGACTTGCAGAGTTTCAGTGCTCTAACTCTGAGTCTCAGATGTCACATAAATACTCAAAGTTTTAGGAAATGACCAGGTTCTCAAATAGCTAAGTATCTCAGAATTTAGAAATATCCGTTATAATTCCTAAATATATGTGACTCTTACAAGAGCTTCCAGTCAGGACCCTTTGACTATTGTTCTAAGTTTTTTTATTATATTTAATATGAGTGAGACTTGATTATGTGCCTTTTTGGTTTTGACATTTTATTCAATATACTGTCCTTAAGCCTCATTCATGTAGTTGTATGTCTCACAAGTTCATTCTTTCTTGGCAACCACTCAGTAGTCTGCTATATGTAAACACCACAGTTCCTGCTTCCATTCCTTAGCCATAACCTTAGTCCACCTCCATCCATTGCGAATCACAAATGCAGCCGCCATAAAAACCACTGTGCAAATGTCTATTTGTGTTCCCACTCCCAGTTCTTCCAGGTATATAACTAGCAATGGGTTTGCAAGATCATATGGCACCCCCACTCCTATCCTCCTGTGGAACCATCACACTGCCCTCTGGAGGGTCTGCACCTCTCAGCTTCTGTCCCAACAGTAGATAGGTACATTTCTTTCTCCACAGTTCCTCAGCAGAAATCATGGAGAAGACAAGGCAGTGGTATGATATATTTAAGAATCTGAAAGGGAAAAATCGCCAACCAAGAATTCTATACCCAGCAAACCTGTCCTTCAAAAATGAGGGGAGATTAAAATATTTTCAGCAATCACTGAGAGAATTTCTGTCTGAGATTGGCTCTAAAAGAAATACTAAAAGGAGCACAATAGGCAGTTAGGTAAAGGTCTGGAGAAGGGTGTAGAAATGAAGATTGACAGTAAAGGTAAAAGGAGAAGAAAAATTAGATATGACATACAAAATCCAAAAGGCAAAATGGTAGAAGAAAGTACTGCCCTCACAGTAATAACATTAAATGTTAATGGATTAAACTCCCCTATCAAAAGATAAACTGGCAGAATGGATTAAAAACAGGACCCATATATATGCAGTCTACTGGAGATTCACTTCAGACTCTAGGAGAAAAATAGGGTGAAAGTAAAAGCTTGGGAAAACATTTAATTCAAACAACAACCAGAAAAGAGCAGGGGTTAGCTATACTAATATATGAAAAATTAGTCTTTAAATGTGAAATAATTAAAAGAGACAAAGAAGGACACTATGTATTAATTGAAAGGAACAATTCAACATGAAGACATCATCATAAATATTTATGCACCAAGCCTGAGTGCTGCAAAATAAATGAGGCAAACACTGACAACACTGAAGGGAGAAGTAGACACCTCTACCATAATAGGGACTTCAATTCCCTGCTTTCATCAGTGGATAGAAAGTCTAGTCAGAGTATCAATAAGAAAACAGATTTTGAATAGTAGGATAAGTGAACTAGACTGAACATTTCCAGACTGAACATTTCCAGAAAATTAACACCCCACAGTAGCAGTATATACACATTTTTCTCAAGTGCTCATAGATCCTTTTCAAGGATAAACCATATTCTGGGTCACAAAGCAAGTCTCAATGAATTTAAAAAGATTGAAATAAAAACACTATCTCAGATCATAGTGGAATGAAGTTGGGAATCAATAAGCGGTAGAGGGCCAGAAAATTCATAAATATATTAAGGCTAAACACTCTTAAACAACCAGTGGGAAAAGGAAGAAATTACAAGAGAAATCAGTAAAAATCTCAAGGCAAAGGAAAATGAAAACACAGTATATCAAAATATATGGGATGCAGCAAAGGCAGTGCTGAGAAAGAAGTTGCCTTAAATGCCTGTATTAGTTAGGTTTCTCTAGAGAAACAGAATCAACAGGAAACACTCGCAAACATAAAATTCATAAAAGTGTCTCATGTGACCATGGGAACGCAGAGTCCAGAATCCGCAGGGCAGACAATGAAGCTGATGATTCCAAGGGAAGGTCTGAACAAACTCCACAGGAGAGGCTCACCAGCCAAAGCAGGAAGAAGAGCCTGTCTCTTCTGAATCCTCCTTAAAAGGCTTCCAGTGAGTAGATTAAGCATCATTCATTGCAGAAGACACTCCCCTTTGGCTGATTACAAATGGAATCAGCTGTGGATGCAGCTGACATGATCATGATTTAATTCTATGAAATGTCCTCATCGCAATAGACAAGCCAGCACTTGCCCAACCAGACAAACAGGTACCACCACTTGGCCAAGTTGACACATGAACATGACCATGACAATGTCTATACTAAAAAAGAAGAAAGAGCAAAAATCAAGAAATTAGGTGTTCACTTGGAAGAACGTGAGAAAGTACAGCAAACTAACCCAAAAGTAAATAACAAAAAAGAAATTATAAAGATCAGAGCAGAAATAAATGAAATTGAGAATATGAAAATCAAGAAAATCAATAAAATCAGAAGTTGATTCTTTGAGAAAATCAATGAAATTGATGGACCCTTAGCTCACTAGGCCAAAAAAATTAAAAAAAAAAGAGAGAGAGATGATGCAAATAAATAAATTCAGAAATGGAAGAAGGAACATAATCACTGATGCTGCAAAAATAAAGGAGGTAATGAGAAGATACTCTGAGCAACTATATGCCAATAAACTAGACAACATAGATGAAATGGACAACTTCTTAAAAAGGCATGAATAACCAACATTGGCTCGTGAATACATAGATGGCCTGAACAAAGCAATCATAATCAAGAGATTGAATCAGTCATCAAGAAGCTCCCTCAAAATAAAAGTCCGGGACCAGATGATGTCATATGTGAATTCTACCAAGCTGTCAAGCATTAGTACCAATCCTGGTCAAGTCTTCAAAAAAGATGAAAGAGGAGGGAAAGCTACCTACCTCATTTTTTTAATGCCAACATTGCCCTAATACCAAAGACAAAGATACTAACTACAGACTAATCTCTTTAATGAATATAGATGCAAAAAACCTCAACTACTTGCAAATCTAATCCAGCCTCACATTAAAAGGATTACATACCACGATTAAGTGGGATTTATTCCAGGTATGCAAGGTTGGTTCAGCACAAGAAAATCAATTAATGTAATATGCCATATCGATGATTCACAGCAGGAAAACCAGATCATCATCTCGATTTTGCAGAAAAGGCATCTGACAAAATTCAACATCCTTTTTTTTTTTACTTTTTAAATTTTATAGTATAACATATATGCAAAACAAAGAAAGAAAAAAGCAATAGTTTTCAAAGCACTCTTCAAGAAGTATATACAGGACAGATCCCAGAGTTTGTCATGGGCTACCATATGACCCTCTCAGATTTTTCCTTCTAGCTGCTCCAAAATATAGGAAGCTAGAAGGAATAAATATTTTTTTTATCATCACAATCGACTTTTTTTTCTTTTTTGTGAAGAATAACATATATACAAAAAAGCAATACATTTCAAAGCACGGTACCTCTATTAGAGTTATAGAACAGATTTCAGAGTTTGGATGGGTTACAATTCCACAATTTTATGTTTTTATTTCTAGCTGCTGTAAGATACTGGAGACGAGACTGAAAGAGATATCAATTTAATGATTCAGCAATCATCTTCATTTGTTAAATCCTATCTTTTCTGTATAGCTCCCCCATCACCTTTCATCTTTCTATGGCTATGGCCATTCTAACTTTTTCATGTTGGAAGGGACTGTCAATGATATGGAGTAGGGAGATAGAACTAGCTGATGTTCTGGAGACTGGGCCCTTTAGGTTTCAGGAATTATGTGGTCCAGAGACCCATCTGGAAGTTGTAGGTTTCTGGAAAGTTACTCTAGTGCTTGGACCCCTTGTGGAATTTTATATATTATCCTAGAAAGATTGGCTGGAATGATCCTAGTTGGGTTTTGGCAAGTTATAATAGGTAGCAATGTTTAACTGAAACTTGCATAAGAGCAACCTCCAGGGTAGCATCTTGATTCTATTTGAACTGTCCCTGCCACTGATACTTTATTAATTACACTTCTTCTCTCTCTTTGGTCAGGATGGAATTGGTGATCCCATGGTGCCAGGGCTGAACTCATCCCTGGGAGTCATCTCCCACATGGCCAGGGAGACTTTCACCCCTAGAGTTATGCCCCACATAGAGGGGAGGTCAATGATTTCACTTTCAAAGTTGGTCTTAGAAAAAGTGAGGCCATATCTGGAAATAACTCTTAGGCATACCTATATGTAGGCTAAGCTTCTCTGCTATCTTGTGTAAGCTTCACAAGAGTAAGCTTCAAGATCAAGGGTATCCTTTTGATTTGGGTATCCCTAAAGTTTGACACAGTATCAGGGGATTCCCTGATGGTAAAGTTTAATAGTTCTATATTTTTTCTCCCTTCCCTCAAGGGACTTTGCCAATACTTTTTGATTATCTGCTTAATATACTCTGTGATGTATCCAGACATTACTTTAAGCTGTACAGGATTAAAAGACCTCTTTCTTCTGGGTTCCATGTGTTTTAGTTGTTCAAATGAGCTAGACAGACAGGTTAAGTTAGATTATGTGCTACAGAAAATTTAGGTTCCAGACCAAATAAATATTTCTTCCTTTGGTGTCAAATAGTATGTGTGGTTCTTTCATTTCTGGCTTATTTTGCCTCACCAAATGTCCCACACACTCATTTGCATTGTTGTTTGCCTCACAACTTCATTTCTTTTTTGTAGCAGCACAATATTTGATCATATGTATACACACCATTCGCCAATCTACTCAGTAAGTACATTCTTCCACTACATTCATCAGGCATCATGTATAATGCCCAAAGTCCATAGTCCATCAACACTGTCAATTTTAGATAATTTCATTGTTCCCAAGAGAAAGATAACCAGTAAACACACCCTCACCAAGTAGGAAATCTAAACCTCGTTTTAACTCTTATCCTTCCCACCATTATTAACTCCTGCTGTTGCTGTGGTAGTGCTGTTGTTTTCCTTTTAAACATAGCCCATAGCATGCAATAGCAGTTTTGCCCCTGTACCCTGGTCTTAAACACTCTTTGTAAACAAATCATATTGTTACAGTAGTTCTTACAAGAACTAATTTATATTTCTAGTGTTAATCAGTAGAACACATAGGTCTATTCAACCCCTTTCAATCTTGTTCATCTTCAATATGGTAATATTACTTATAGACCCACTAGAGAACCACCTTTACTTCTATCTATTCCCTGACACTGGAGTTTAACCTCGGTAACTAGCCGTTCACTCATCTCTAGCGTCTGTGTATCTCTAGGTCCCCTATATTCTCTATTATAAGCCTCTGATTTTACCTTAAGCATGGTCATAAAATGGGATCATACAGTATTTATCTTTTTGCGTCTGTCATTTCACTTAGCATTATGTCCTCGAGGCTCATCTAAATTGTCATGTGCTTCAAAACATCATTTCGTTTTCCTGCTACGTAATATTCCATTGTATGTGTATACCACAGTATGTTAATCCACTTGTCTGTAGATGGGCATTTGGATTGTTTCCATCTTTGACAATTGTGAATAAAGCTGCTATGAACATCAGTGTGAAAAAGTTTGAGTCATTCCTTTCAGCTCTTCTGGGTATATACCAAGTAGAGCAATTGCTGGGTCATAGGGCAACTCAATATTTAGTTTCCTAATGAACCACAAAACTGTCTTCCATAATGGCTGTACCATCATACATTCCCACCCAGCAGTACATAAGTGTCCTGATTTTTTCACATCCTCTCCAACATTTTTATTTTCCTGTTTGTTTAATAACAGCCATATTTATAGGTGTGAGGTGGTACTTCATTGTAGTCTTGATCTGCATTTCCCTTATAGACTATGAAAATGGATATCTCTTCATGTGCTTTTGAGCCATCTGTATTTGTTCTTCAAAAAAATACCCATACATACTTTTAGCCCATTTTATAATTGGGTTGTTTGTTCTTTTGTTGACATATATGATTTCTTTAATATACAGGATATCAAACCTTCATGTGATGTGTGAATTCCAAATATTTTCTCCCATTGAGTTGGCTGCCTGCACCTTTTTGACATAGTCTTTTGAGGTGCAGAAGCATTTGATTTTGAGGAGTTCCCATTTATCTAAATTTTTCTTTTCTTGCTTGTGCTTTGGATGTAAAGTTTAGGAAGCTACCTCCTATAAATAGGTCTTGAAGGTATTTCCCTACATTTTCTTCTAGAAACTTTATGGTGCTAGTTCTTATATTTAGGTGTTTGATCCACTTTGAGTTAATTTTTGTATAGAGTGTAAGGTAGAGGTCCTCTTTCGTTCTTTTGTCTACTCAGCATCCTTACTAGGACATATAAAAGTTCAAACACAAGTTCTTGTTATTCTCTCCAGATCTGCTTCTATCACAGGGTTCTTCTTTTTCTAATGTGGCACTTTCATTCTTCCAGGTAGTCAGGCAAAACACTTGGAATCATCTTTGAATTCTCTCTCTCACATTACATGTCCAATCCTGCAGCAAATACTCTTCAGTGTACCTTCAAAATGTATCCAGAATCCAGTGATTTCTCACTTGTTCCATCCCTTCCTCTAGAATTGTCTGGCTTGAACTATGTGGACTATTACTATAGCCACCTAACTTCTTTACATCTTGCTTCTAACTATTGTAGTTTTTTCCTTCCTACTATCTGTTGTGTGTTTTTTCACCCCCAAACATTCCCCCTTCCTTCTCCCATTCCCAGTAACCTCTAATCTACTTTTTATCTCTTTAATTTGTTATTTCTAGTCATCCCTCTTGTTTTTTTTTTTTACTACCAGAATGATTCCTTTCTTAAAAATTAAAATCAGATCTTATCACAACCCTCCATTAGCTCCTCACTCAGAGTAAAATTCAAATTCCTTAAAATGGCCAAGACTGAAATGTTTCTTGTCATTTTCATTTGAGTTAGATGGCTTTTGTTTTCCTTTCCCTGAACTGTTGACCTTAGATGGTTCCGATTTGGTAAAGGGGTTCAGTTATAATCCTGACCTTTTCTGGACCCAAGGGCTTTTCTCCTGGATTTGTCAGACCATTAAAATGCAAATGTTTGGCCAATTGAAGTCAGCAGTTGCCCCAGTGGGAGCTGTCTCTTCTGAACTTGTTTACCTCTCTAGTTTGTGGATCCCACTTCATTATGGTCCCTCTGGATACTATTTACTTTCTTTTAAGATTGATTTGTGTTTTATTCAGCCTTTCTTGGTGTTTTTCAAGAAGTCTGATATACCATTTATATGATCAGTATATCTCCTATCCCAGTCATAATACCCAACAGTTCTGTTACCCCTCCAGTGTCTTCATGCAGCCTCTTTGTTGTCATCCTCTCACCCCATCATATTCTTAACAGAAGCCACTGCTCTATTTTCCAACTGTAGAGTGTTGCCTTTTCCTAAATGTCATATAAATGGACTGAAATTATGTAGCCTTTGGTTCTGGCTGGTTTCACTTAGCACAATGTGTTTAATATATACCTAAGTTGTTACATGAATCAGTATGTTCATTCTGAATGAACATCAGAATGTTTCAGTAGTTCATTCCTGTTCATTGTATAGTTGTATGGAATGTACCTAAGTTTGGTGATTTATAGACACTGTTTTGCTTCAGTTTGGCACATTATGAGTAAAGTATTCCCAACAGCAGTGTGTGAGAACTTTTATATTCTATTTCTTAATCTGCATTGCCATTCCTGTTCTGCACTATCAGTTATGTTCTTTCCATCAAGCCTATATCCAACATAATTCCTGGCACTTTGTCACTCTAGACTCCTCATGTATTAGTTACCTTTTGCTCTCCGACATCCCCAGTAGCCCAGGATTACAGAAGCCCTTCATTTTATCTTATACCTACAGCAGTGCCTGGGAAATGATAAAGGTCATCTTCTAGGATGAACAAATAGATTTGACCCTTGATAGAAGGGGTAAGGAAAGGAAGAGCATGAAGTAAGAAAACAGACCATAAAGATAAGTAAATAAACAAAAGCAACTTAGTGTGTTAGTTGAAAAGAGGAGGGGGAGCTAAAGAAGATAACTATGGATGGTATGTAGGAAGCAGTATCATAACTCCAGTGGTGGATATATGATATGATAGTTAGGTTCAGGTGTCAATTTGACCAGGTAATGATGCACTGTTCTCTTGCTGTGGACTTACATCATCGGCATTTGAAATTCATCTTTGGCTGATTACATCTGCAGTTGGCTAAGGGGAATGCCAACCACGGTGAGCGATGTTTAATTTAATTAGCTGAGGCTTAAAAGGGAGATAACTCAGCAGCTCAGCACACCTCATGTCAGCACTTGGAACTCATATGTTTGGAGATGAAGAAACAAATCACCCTGAGGAAAACTGTTTGAACCCAGAAGCTAGGAGGGAAGCCCAGCAGATGTCCACTGTGTGTGCCTTCCCATGTAACAGAGATAGCCTGAGGAAAGCCAGCAGCCTTTCTTCTGAAGAACTATAAATTTGTAACTAAATAAATCCTGTTATTAAAAGCCAATTCATCTCTGGTGTGTTGCATTCTGGCAGGTTTAGCAAACTGAAACACATGACTTGAGTCATTCTGGGTCTGTTTCTTTCGTTTTTGTTTTTTTTTCCTCCTGTTTTTCAGTTATGTTTTGTACCTTCATTTATCTGGCTATATTTTATTTGTTATTTTCAAAATACAAAAATAATTTGAAGCCTTGGAATATGTTATACATCTCTAATGAAGATTTAAGTTTGCTAATGACAATCACTTTAATCTAGATTTCTAGGTTTGAGGTGATTCAGAAATGAGCTTCATACCCTGCCCAGGCTGTTTACTGTTTTACCTTTACTGTTTCCTGTAGCGCTAAGAAATCCTAACACAAAGAACAATGAGTTTATGGTGTTCTCCAATTCTTGTTGTGATACTCTATAAAACTGTCAAAAATGCTGTTCAGTTTCTTTGCATTTAATTTGCCTTTTCTAGGATCAGTAGACATCCCTTAGAGGAAAAGTGGCCCCAAATGCTCTGTTCATCTCGTGAGTTTTCATATTTTTTTACTTTTGGTCTGTGAACTCTTTATGCCTTCAGTCAGGTACTTTTATATTTTGTCCAATTGTTCTCATTAGGAAGGTTGATCTAAGTTACCTCATCTTCTATGAGAAATCGATGTTTCAGATTCAGAAACTTAACTTTTCTTTAAACATTTTTATTGTGAAATTTACATACAAAAAAGCAAAAAATTTCAAAGTACAGAGTTCACGTGGGTTACAGTTTCACAATTTTAGATTAGTCCTTCTAGCTGTTCCAAGACACTGGAGACTAAAAGAAATATCGATATAGTAATTCATCAGTCATACTCATTTTTTAATACCTATCATCTCAGAAATTGACTTTTAAATTGAGCTCTGACCAATGAGAAAGAGTCAATTTGCAGTCTCATACAAAACAGTCCAAAGAGATAGAACAGCCTGGAGTTGGAAAAGATCTTGTGACTTTCTTAGAGCTGGAAGGAAGATAGAATATTTAACATGTGGTGAGCAACCAGGAATGCTTTAATGGAGAAAATCAAATACATGAGCAGAAACCAGACAAACCATGGAAGGCTTTGTCAAAGTCAGGGAAAGGAGTTTGCATTTTGTTCTAAGTGTAATTTGGAAGCTCTTAAAAAGTTTTTAGCTGAAATAGCACATCTTGATCTTAATATGAATTAGAATCAGTTGGTAGAAAGTATTAAAACTAGAGCTATGTTCTTTTCCTGATTCATTGGATTCAGATCCAGTTAGTTTAGGGGGGTATCTGGGCTTCCTTAATTTTAACAAGCTCCCTAGATATAAGAATGAAGCAGATCAGTTCAGGACTAAGGTAAATCAGAATACAGGGGTAAGGATGACATTGTCTGTATTTTAGAACTTCATCTACTGTATGAGACCAAAGGAAGAGAGGTTTATTTTTTCCAAAACCTAAATTTTTCTGTAGCACATAATTTAACTCAACCTGTCTGGATAGCTCATTTAAACAACCCAAATACATGGAGCCCAGAATAGGAATGAGGGCTTGTAATTTTGTATAGCTTAATGTAATACCTGGATACATCCTAGAGTGTATTGGGCAGATAATTAAATATTGTCAAAGTTCTTTGAGGGACTGGAGAAAAAATATGGAACTATTAAGCTTTACCCTTGAGGAAAACCCTGATACTGTCTCAAACATTAGGGACTCCCAAATCAGCAGGCCAAGACCTTGAATTTGAGGCTTGTTCTTGTGAAGCTTATTTCTGTAGTGGAAAAGCTAAGCCATAGTTATGCCTAAGAGTTACTTCCAGAAAACCTCTTTTATTGCTTAGATGTAGCCTCTCTCTTTCTCTAAGCCCAATTCTGCAAATAAAATCATTACCCTTCTCCCTACGTGAGACATGATGCTCAGGAGTGCAAATCTCCCTTTGCTATTTTAGCCATGACTCCTGGGGGTGAGCCTGCCCCTGACACCATAGGATTGACAACACCTTTCTGACCAAAAGGAGGAAAAGAAATGCTACAAAACAAGATATCAGTGGCTGAGTTAAAATAGAGTAGAGAAACTTTAGCTAGATATTGCTAATTACCACAGTTTGCCAAACCCCAATCAAAACCATTCCTGTTAAATCCTAAAGAATACCTAGGGCTTTATGTGGGATTCTACAAAAGTTTTATTCAGTAAGATTACTTTCCAGAAACCTACAATGTCCAGGTGGGTTATTAGGCCAGATACATCTTGAAACTCAGAGGAGACAGCCTCTCCAAGAACATTAACCAGTTCCATCACCTTATCTCATATTATTGACACCCCTTTCCAACATGAAAAAGTTAGAATGGGCAATAGCTCAAATACCTGTAAAAACTAGAAGGATCAAAGGAAGAAGGATGTTTATAACAGAAGATAAGATTTAACAAATGAGTCTGGCTGCTGAATCATTATATTGATATTTCTTTTAGTCTCCAGCATCTTAGAGAAGCTAGAATGAATAACCTGATATTGTGGAACTGTACCATACCAAACTTTAAAATCTGTTTTATATACTTGTATCAGTGTATTTCAAAATTTATTGCTCTTTTGTGTATATTTATATTTCACAATAAAAGATGTTAAAATTTTTTGACAAGCTCCCCAGGTGATTGTGATCCCAACCAAAATTTGAGAATCACTGACCTTAAAAGTTTTCTTAATTTCTTCCCTTAACTTCTCAGGTGACTTTTCATTGTTTTCAGATCTCTTCCATGCTCCTTTTACCTGTTAATATATGAAATCATTTAAACCTAATACTTTTTTCAAACTACATAGCAACACATTACTCTACAATGAGATCAGTTTCATGGGTTTTGACCATCTTTTTGCATGTGAAAGACAGAAAAAATAGATTAGAAAACAAGGTAGATATTGTAGTAGGTATTACCACACAATAAACAATATTTGTAAGACGGTGATGTAAGCCTTTTATTTCTTATGAGTATTGTTTTCCTATTTGTTTTAGTTTGTAAGCTGCTGAGTGCAATGCACCAGAAATGGAATAGCTTTTAAAAAGGGGAATTTATTAATTTGCAACTTTACAGTTCTAAGGCTGTGAAAATGTCCAAATTTAGTCAAGGCTATAAAAATGTCTTAATTAAGGCATCCAGGAAAAGATACCTGGTCAGTGATGTTTGTGTTTTCTGTCTTAGCTGGAAAGGCACATGGCGACATCTGCTAGCTTTCTCTCCAAGAATCTTTAATGGCTTCCGTAGGGCTCTGTCCATTCTATTGGCTCTGTCGGTTCTTATGGCTTTAAAGCTTTTTCCAAAATGTTTCCCTCTTATAGGGCTCCAGTAAACAACTGCACCTTGAATGGGTAGAGACTTATCACCATGGAAACCATCTAATCAAAAGTTACCACCCACAATTGGGTGAGTCACATCTCCATGGAAACAATCTAAAAGATCCCACCCAGTAATATTGAATGAGGATTAAAGGATGTGACTTTTCTGGGGCACACAACAGGTTCAAACCAGCACACTAGTATTTTTCTTTTCTACCATAGAAGTTCTGTTTCTCCTGAATCAATAACAAAAGCGATTTTCTCTTATTTTTCAGACTTACCTTCAAGAACTGCAAGAATGTACACTTATCCCTATGGGAAATGACTGACAGGCTTGAATGCTGTCATCTTAATGAGTCCAAGTCCAGAGATTATTTGGAAGTCAAAAGCAAGGTAGAGAGGAAACAAGAAAATCAGGAGGAATATTTCAGGGAGGGGATGATTACCTATGGAAAAATGTCCATTTTCAACCAGAATTCTTACTTTTCTCAACACCCAAGATGTCAGTCTACCGAAAAACCTTATAAATGTAAGGAATGTGGGAAGGCCTTCAGACGAGCTTCACACCTTACTCAACATCAGAGTATTCATACTGGTGAAAAACCCTTTGAATGTAAGCAATGTGGAAAGGCCTTTAGTCGAGATTCACAGCTCAGTCTTCATCAGAGACTTCATACTGGTGAGAAGCCCTATGCATGCAAGGAATGTGGGAAGGCCTTTACTCAAAGCTCACAACTTATTTTACATCATAGAATTCATACTGGTGAAAAGCCATATAAATGTGAAGAATGTGGTAAAGCCTTTATTCGTAGTTCACAACTCACCCGACATCAAAAAGTTCATACTGGTGAAAAACCTTATGAATGTAAAGAATGTGGGAAGGCCTTTACTCAAAACTCACAACTTACTCTGCACCAGAGACTTCATACTGGTGAGAAACTCTATGAATGTAAAGAATGTAGAAAGGTCTTTACTCAGCTCTCACAACTTATTCTACATAAAAGAATTCATACTGGTGAGAAACCCTATGAATGTAAGGAATGTGGGAAAGCTTTTATTTGTGGCTCACAGCTTTCTCAGCACCAGAAAATTCATAATGGAGAGAAACCATATGAATGTATGGAATGTGGAAAGGCCTTTATTCGAGGCTCATTACTTATGCAACATCAAAGGATTCATACCGGTGAAAAACCATATAAATGTGAAGAATGTGGGAAGGCTTTTATCCGTGGCTCACAACTTACTCAACACCAGAGAATTCATACCAATGAGAAACCCTATGAATGTAAGGAGTGTGGTAAGACCTTTAGTCATGGCTCACAACTTACTCAACACCAGAGAATTCATACTGGTGAGAAGCCCTATCAATGTAAGGAATGTGGAAAGGCCTTTAATCGCGGCTCACTCCTTACCCGACATCAGAAGATTCATACTGGTGAGAAACCATATGAATGTAAAGAATGTGGGAAAACCTTTAGCCGTGGCTCAGAACTTACTCAGCATGAGAGAATTCATACTGGTGAGAAACCCTATGAATGTAAGGAATGTGGGAAGTCTTTTATTCGTGGCTCACAGCTTACTCAGCATCAGAGAATCCATACTGGTGAGAAACCTTATGAATGTAAAGAATGTAGAATGGCCTTTACTCAGAGTTCCCATTTATCTCAACATCAGAGACTTCATACTGGTGAAAAACCATATGTATGTAACGAATGTGGGAAGGCTTTTGCTCGTGGCTTACTGCTTATTCAACATCAGAGAATTCATACTGGTGAAAAACCCTATCAATGTAAGGAATGTGGGAAAGCCTTTATTCGTGGTTCACAACTTACTCAACACCAGAGAATTCACACTGGAGAAAAACCCTATGAATGCAAGGAATGTGGGAAAGCCTTTAGTCATGGCTCTCAACTTACTCTACACCAAAGAATCCATACTGGTGAGAAACCCTATGAATGCAAAGAATGTAGAAAGGCCTTTACTCAAAGCTCACATCTTTCTCGACATCAGAGAATTCACACTGGTGAGAAACCATATCAGTGTAAGGAATGTGGGAAGGCCTTTACTCGTGGCTCACAGCTAACACAACATCAGAGGATTCATATCAATGAGAAATCTTTTGAATTTAAGGAATGTGGAATTGACTTTAGTCATAGCTCACAAGTTTATGTATGAATTATTTGGCTCTTATTAATGTAGAAAGCCTTCTCTGGCTGTTCATCAATTACCTTCAAAGAATTCTTAAAAATATGAATATGGGAGTATATTTGCCTCATGAAGCTCAGCATCAGAGTTTTTTCCATGGGGGAAAGATAATTTATTCCATGGAGAAAACCCTTTTATCATTACTGAAAATATCTGAAACTTTAACAAATTATAATAGGGTACAACTCATAAATGTAGCAAAGTCGTTACCAATAGCATATATATCCTTCAATATCATTTGGTTTTATCAGTTAAAATTTCCTTTATAATATTATGAAAATCAACCTGTTTTGGTTTAATCATTTGTAAAATAGTCCTAAGTACTTTCCTTGTATGTTTTCTGGGTATTTTAAGTGATTTGTTACATATAAAAGCTCTTGGAACAGTGCCTTGAACATAACATTATCAGAAATATTAGCCATCATTAACATTACTACTTTAGAGAACTTGCATAACTGGAGGATATTATGAGTGTAATGAATATTTAGTACTCTTTCACTGACATGTATCTCAGACTAATTGGAGAGAAGATGGTATGAGGTAATGAATTAAAGAAAGCTTACATTCTGATCTCATTCCATGTGGTATAAGAAATCCATACAGGAAAGAACCCTGTGGATTTAATCAGTATATTGTTGAGCCCTGCTTTTAGAGAATTTGGGAGAGGTGTGAAGTGATCTGTAACAAAATACAAAACCCCATATTTCCTACCATCTTTAACTACAGATTTAAAACATTATTTAGTAATGAAAAACTAACCAAAGTCTTTCCACTAGGAAATTTTAAACTTGAATGTATATCTTTTGAATAAACTAGAAGTAAAAACTGATATTACATGCTATTTTGAAATGAAAAATTATGAAACCCTGTGTCAAAGATTTCTAGTCCTCTATGCAAAATCCATTTTCCATTTTTTAGTAATACAATTCTGGACTGAAAATCAGCGTCCTTTGCAGGTCAATAAGATGGAAGTGGTAATTGTATAGATAGGACATTTGGGAAACCCTTTGTTACATTTCCTTTCCCCACCTTGTCTACAATATTGAAAGCTAAGTTGAAGCTCCAGCAGTCTTTTGGACTTTGAAGATGCTAACTGGGTGCATTGGTTTGCTAAAGCTGCTGGAATGCAATATACCAGAAACGGAACAGCTTTTTAAAAAGGGATTTTATTAAGTTGCCAATTTTCAGGTGTAAGGCCATACAAATTATCCAAACTAAGGTAGTCAGAGAAAGATACCTAAACTCCAAAGAAGGACTGATGGGTCCAGAACACCTCTGTCAGCTGGGAAGGCATGTGACTGGCATCTGCTGGCATCTTTGCATTTTGTTTCAGCTTCCCCAGGATTGTTTTTCTTCTGCATCTCCAAGCATCTGGGTCTTGTGTTGGCTCTGTCTTTTTCCAAAATGGTTCCCTCTTAAAGGGCTCCAGTAAGTGGTCCCACCTTGAATGGGTGGAAACATTTCCATGGGAACACCTAATCAAAAGGTGCCACCCATAAATGGGTATGTCACATCTCAATGGAAACAACTTCAAAAGATCCCCCCCCCGGCAATACTGAATCGGGGTTAATGAACATGGCTTTCCTGGGGGGTACACAACAGTTTCAAACCAGCACACTGGGTGTTAGGGATGGCAAAACAAATACAGAAGTAGTCTACAACCCTGCTGATTTTGTGGAACAGTCATACCAACTGTGGTTTGCCTATCTCTTTATGTCTTTTTGTAAAATTAAAGTCAACCTTATTTGTGGCTGTTGTAGTTTCAATTATTGACATTAAAAGAAAGTTCTTAAGGATGAGAAGTGGATTGCTCTGGGTAAAAAATCTCAAATGTGGGAATGAAGATCTACTCACCTCAGGCTAGTAAACTGGATTTTTTTTAATTTTAGAGGCAGAACATTTGGTCAGACTGCTTCTCAGTCTGTAAGATCTTGTACCAGCAGCCAAGGCTGTAATATAATGGGAAGTGGCTGGAATGATGCATAACGTTTGGTTTTATTAGTTGTTTCTTGCTGCTTTCATGTCCTCTGAGAAAGATTAATTCAGTGTAGAGTTAGCTAGGCTGCTAGTAGAGATTGAAAGCAATATTGCTTGTTAAGGGTTCTTATCTCTGTCTGTAGGAATGCAACCCAGGGTGACTGTAAGCTTCATAAGTTTTGAACCTTGTGGGACTGAAAAGGCAAAACTGGTTCTCTGCCCTTAACTGAAGGCATTGTGGTGCTGTAAAGTGGTAGCTTGAATATGAAATGAAGCCATTGCCCATCCGTATGATCTGCTACCCTACCAAGTCTTTTCTCATGTTTATTGAGTGTTTACAACATTCTAGGCACTATCCTAGGTATTTGCAATATATCTGTGATCAAAGCTAGGAAGAAGATATAGAATGATAAGAAATTGCAAAGAGGATTAAAACAAAAAAGAAAAAAGTTGGGAGAAACAGCATAGTTTGCTATATGAAATAGAATCTCAAGGTAGACACTAAGAAGAATTTGAAGGAGTGAGGAAATTAGTGGTTATCTAAGGAAAGAGCATTCCAGGTAGAAGAAAAAACTAGAGCAGAGGCCCTATGATGGCAATATGTTGGTGTATTTGGGGTGCATTAGGGAACCATGTGATAGGACAGGAAGTCAGATGAAAAGGGGCCAGATCCTGCAAGGCTTTGTAGGACATTGTAAGCATATTCAGTTTTATTCTGAGGGTGATAGCCAGCCATTGGACAGTTTTGAGTAAAAAAACCCACACAAGGCTAAGAGCAGGGGTTTATGTAGTAATTCAGGTGAAAGGTTGGTGGCCTCAGTCTAAGGTGGTAGTTATGGGTATGGCAAGAAGTAGTTGCATTTTAGATATGTTAAGCATAGTGGACCAAGGAAGATATGTGTGAGCTGTCATACGTATGAGCTGTCATTTGAGAAAAAAGAAGAGTCCAGGATGACTTTGACTCAAAGCCTTTTGTTCTGAGCAGCTGGAAAGATGGTGTTCCCATCAACTCAGCTGGAGGAGGCTGCTGTTAATTCCAGCAAGTTTGCTGGAGAATATTGGGAGTTTAGTTGTGGACATGTTGAATTTCTGATATCTTTTAGCTATCCAAGTGGAGATAGTAAGTAGGCACTTGGATATACTAGTCTGTATTGGCCTGGTAGTTATTGCCTGTTTTTATTTAGAATCATGAGTCCAAATGAGATCATTAAGTGGATATGCACCGATATATTAGAAAAAGAAGCAGCAAGGACTGTCCCATACTGTACTCCAATAGTAAGTGTTCAAGAAGAGACTTGTAAAGGATGCTAAGGGGAATGAGTGAGATGGGATGAAAAATAGTATGGCATCATGGAGGCCAAATGTAAAAAAGAGAATTAAAGGTGGGTTGGACAGTGGTATCAGATACCATTGGCAGGATTTTTGGAATTTCCTAGGCTGCTTAAGCAAATACCATGAGATGGACTAGGCTAAAAAATAGGAAGTTATTTGCTTACAGTTTTGAAGCCAGGAAAATATCCAAATCCAGGCATCATAAAGGTGATGCTTTGTCCCCAAAGACCGTGGCATTCTGGGGGTGATCCTCAGCTCCTCTGTCATATGGCCAGGCACATGGTGGCCTCTTCTGGTCTCTTGCTTCTCTTGTGGGTTCTGTTTCAGATTCTTCCTGTGGCTTTCACTGTCTGAATGTGAATTGCTGTGTGTTTCTACAGACTCCAGTAATAGAATAAAGATCCATACTGATTAAAGTGGGTTACACCTTTACTGAATTAGCCTCATCAAAAGGTCCTACATACAATGGGTTCACACTCAGCAATGGATTAAATGTAAGAACACATTTTTCTGGGGTACACACAGCGTCAAACCACTTATTAAATAGTTGAGGATTGAGAAGTGGTTATTTTATTTAGCAATATCATTGGTGACCTTGAGAAGAACAAGGATTCTTGTTTTTGGAATGGTGGGAGTAAATTCCTGATGGGGTTCAAAGAGGAGACAGTAAATATGAAGACAACTTCTTGGAGGCATTTTGCTGCAAAATGAAGCAAATTAATTGGTTTATAGTTAAGGGGACATAGAATAGGAGTGTGGGTGTTTTCAGAATGGAAGAAATAATAGTAATCTTGTATGTTGATTAGAATGGGTATAGAGAGGGAAAAAATGATGGTGTAGCACAGAGGGGAAATTTGCTGGAGCAACGTCTTCATGTGGGTGAGAGGGCTAGGATTTAGTGGATGAAGGCATTAGTTTTAGATAATATTGTGCAAAATTTATTCCTGATAATAGGCAGGAGGGCATGGCATATGGATTGCTGATGCTGGGGAGTAGATGAGGGAGAGAAGTCTTGGGACATTCTTCTGATAACTTCAGTGTTCTTATGAAGTGATAAGGTCATCAGCTGAGAGTAAGTATGGGAATATGAAAGATTTGAAGTTTGAGGAGATAATAAATTATTAAAGTGAGATATTGAATGGGCTACAGATTTAAACAATATGGTTGTCTGGGAGCATTTAAGAACTAGAAAAGGTAATGAGCAAAGAGGAATCTCCAAGCTTAAAAAGTACTTAGGGGCGGTGCGATGGTGGCTCAGTGGCAGAATTCTCACCTGCCATGCTGGAGATTCCCAGTGTCTGCCCTTGCAAAAAATAAAATTACTTAAGATCTTTGGCCTTATAATTAAACAGTAACAGATAGTTTGTAAGCTTATTTAGTTCTTGAGGTAAATGCACTGCCAACATGACCCAATCCTATCCTGACACAGCCTGTGATTCTAATACCCACTCAGCGAACAATTACAAGGCTGTGGTACAAGTCCTTTAGGAAATGTATGTAATATTGCTATTTATTATATATGTATAAATTGTTTACATACTTACTCTTTCTTTTTCCATTTTTAATATATATAAATGATATATAAAATATTGTCTTGTGCTTTTTCACTTATATATACTGATGGTTGTTTCAGTTTCTTTGCTTGAATAGCACAGTCAAACTGGCTTAAAATACAATGATCATTTGTTTAGCTTACAAATCTACAATTTGGGCAGGATTGATGGGCAGCTCATCTCTGATCCACAGTATCAGATGGGATGGCTCGAAAGTTGGTGGTCTCTTAGTGACTGGAGCCTGGAATAATCTGAAGGCTCACTTGCTCACATGTTGGTTATTGATGGATGTCAACTGGACCTCAGATAAGGCTGTCAGCCAGAATAAATTCTTATGATGTCACTATTTAGCTTCTTGGCTTCCTCTCAGCTTTCTGCCTGGGTCCTAAAAAAAATGATGGGAATGGTGGAAGTTCATGTCATTCACACCTCAGTGATAAACATTTCACATTTTAAGACGAGCTTGTGGTGAGTGATTTATTGTGGGCATCCTTGTAAAATCCAATCTGCTATAAAGAATATTTATTTCCATGCCTAGATTTGGATGTCACATAGCCTCACTTCTGCCATTCTTTTTTGGTTTAGGCAGTCACTTGTTGATGAGAGGAGGGTCTGGTTGAAAGAAAACTATATGGGATGGATATATTTTGGTGGCCATACATTTTTGGAAAGCAAATTCATCACCAAAATCCTTTCATACGTGAAGTTTCCTCATTCAATTTTTTAAAATTTTCATTGTTACCATATATACAATCTAACATTACCCCTTTTAATTGCATTCAGGTATAGATATTTCAGTGTTGTTAATTACATTCAAAATATATTACTATCAACCATTTCTTACCAAAACATTTCTGTCATTCAAAGAAGAACCCTGTATATTTAAGCCTTAACTTCCCATTACCTATCCCCACCCTCTTTCCTGGTAAACTATATTCTAGATTCCAACTCTATTAATTTCCTCATTCTAATTATTTCAAATTAGTGAAATCATATAATTATCCTTTTGAGTCTAGCTTATGTCACTCAAAATGATGACTTCAAGACATCCATATTGTTGTTTGTATCAGGACTTCGTTCCTTTTTACAGCTGTATAACATTCCATTGCATGTATATACCACATTGTATTTATCCATTTATTGGGTGATGGACACTTGGGTTGCTTCCATAGTTTTGGTAATTGTCAGTAATGCACACATTGGTGTGCCAATATCTGTTCGAGTACCTGCTTTCAATTTTGTTGAGTATATACTGAGTAGTGGCATTGCTGAATCATATGGGAGATCTATACTTAGTTTTCTGAGGAACTGCTAAACTGTCTTCTACTGTGGCTGCACCATTTTACATTGCCATTAGCAATGACTGAGTGTTCCTCTTTCTCCACATCTTCTCCAACACTTGTATTTTCTGTTTTTTAATATTCATTCTAGTAGGTGTGAAATGGTCTCTCATTGTGGTTTTGATTTGCATTTTCCAGAGGGCTAATGATGTTGATCATCTTTTCATGTGATTTCTAGCCATTTGTGTATCTTCTTTGGAGAGATGTCTGTTCAAGTTTTGTGCCCATTTTTTAATTGGGATGTTTGTCTTGTTATTAAATTTAAGCATTTCTTTATATATTCTGGATATTAAACCTTTATCAGATATGTTGTTTCAAATATTTTCTCCCATTGTTTTGGTTATCATTTTACTTTCATGATAAAGTACTTTGGGTGCATTTAATTTTGATGAGGTCCCATTGTCTTTTTCTTTTGTTGCTTGTGCTTTGAGCATGAAGTCTAAGAAACCATTGCCTAACACAAGGTCCTGAAGATGCTTCTGTTTTGGTTTGCTAAAGATGCTGAACTGCCATATACCAGAAATGAGTTTTTAACAATGGAGATTTATTAAGTTGCAAGGTAGAATTCTGAGGCCATGAAAATGTCCAAATTAAGGTATCACTCAGTGGATTCCTTTCTGAAGAAAGGCCAATGGCATCTGGAGTTCCTCTCACATGGGAAGGCACATGGTGATGTCTGCTGCTCCTTCTCTGTGGGGTTTTCCTTTCTCTCTTAGCTTATTCCAGCTCTGGGCTCTCTCAAAAAACGACTCTGCCTTGAAGGACTCCAGCAAGCAAATTAAGACCTACCTTGAATGGGTGGGGTCACATCTCCAGGGAAACAACCCAATCAAAAGGTCCCACCCAACAATAGGTCTCTCTCCACAAGATTGGATTAAAATAACATAAGCTTTTCTGGGGGCACATAACAGATTCAAACTAGCACAGTTGCCCCACATTTTCTTCAAGGAGTTTTATAGTTCTGGTTCTCATATGTCGGCCTTTGATCCATTGTGATTTTTTGTATATGGTGTGAGGTAGAGGTTCTCATTTTTGAGAATGGAGATGTAGTTTCCCATTACCATTTGTTGAAGAAACTATTCTCTCCCAATTGAGTGGTATTTTCCCACTTGTCAAAATCAATTGGGCATAGATGTAAGGGTCCACTTCTGAGTTCTCAATTTGATTCCACTGGTCTATATGTCTATCCTTGTACCTGTATCACACTATTTTTAATTACTGTGGCTTTTAAATGAGTTTTTCAGATCAAAAATGTGAGTCCCCCAATATTTCCTTTTACAAGATGGATTTGCTATTTTGGGGCCCCTTACCCATCCATATAAATTTGATGATTGGCATTTCCATTTCTGCAAAGAAGGCTGTTTAAATTTTTATTGGGATTACATTGAATCTATAAATTGCTTTATGTAGTATTGATATCTTATTGATATTTAGTCTTTGGTCCATAAATATGGAATGTCCTTCCATTTATTTAGGTCTTCTTTGATTTCCTTTAACTAGGTTTTGTAATTTTATGTGTTCAAGTCCTTACACCATGGTTAGATTTATCCCTAGATATTTTATTCTCTTAGTTGCTATTGCAAGTGATGTTTTTTTCCTGATTTCTCCTTCCAGTTGTCCACTGTGTATAAAAACATTGCTTATTTGGGGGTATTGATCTTATAAACCCCACTTTGCTGAATTCATTTCTTAGATCTAAGAGCTTTTTTGTGAAATTTTCATGATTTTCTATATATAGAATTCTATAATATGCAAATAGCAAAAGTTTTACTTTTTCCTTTTCAATTTGGATGCCTTTTATTTCTTCTTTTTATTTCTTTTATTTTTATTTTATTTCTTGCCTGTTTGCTCTGGCAAGAACTTTCAGTACAATGTTGAATAACACTAGTGACAGTGGGCATCCTTGTCCTGTCCCTGATCTTAGAGGGAAAGTTTTCAGTCTTTCACCATTATGTAGGATGTTACCTATGGGCTTTTCATATATGCCAATTAATACATTGAGGAATTCCCTTTTATTTCTGATGTTCTAAGTGTTTTTATCAAGAAGTGTTTTCTGCATCAATTGAGATGATAATGTGTTTTTTATTCTTCATTGTGTTAAGGTGGTGTATTACATTGATTGGTTTCCTTGTGTTGAACCATCCTTGCATACCAGGGTAAATCTCACTTGATCATGGTGTACAAGTCTCTTAATACGCATTTGGATTTGGTTTGCTAGTATTTTCTTGAGTTATTTGGTATCCATATTCATAAGAGATAGTGGTCTGTAGTTTTCTTGTGTTATTTTTATCCGGCTTTCATATGAGGGTGATGTTGGCCTCATGGAATGAATTAGGGTGTATTCCCTCTATTTTTTGGAAGAGTTTGAGCAGAATTGAGTTACATCTCCTCAACATGTTTGATAGGATTCCTCTGTGAAGGAATTCTGTGTGAAGGTCCTGGTTTTTCTCTGTTGAGAGGTTTTGATGACTGATTCAGTCTCTTACTAGTAAATAGTTTGTTGAGATCTTCTTTTTCTTCTTGAATCATTGTAGGTTGTTATTGTGTTTCTGAGAATTTGTCCATTTCATCTAGGTTATCTAATTTATTGGTGCACAGTTGTTCATATTATCCACTTATATCCCTTTTCCTTTCTGATTTTAGTTACTTGCATCCTCTTTTTTTGTCATCAGTCTAAATAGTCATTTGTCAATTTTATTGGTTTTTTCAAAGAACCAACATTTGGTTTTGTTGATACCCTCTGTTGTTTTTGTTTCTATATTTCATTTATCTCTGCTCTAATCTTTGTTATTTCTTTCTTTGTGTTCACTTTGGATTTAATCTTTTTTTTTCAAGTTTTTCCAGTGTTGAGGTTAAGTCTCTGATTTAAAGTTCCTCTTCTCTTTTAATGTATTTAGAGCTATAAATTTTCCTCTCCACACTGCCTTCACTGTATCCCATAATGTTTGCTATATTGTATTTTCATTTTCATTCACCTCAAAATATGTCCTAATTTTGATTCTGATTTCCTCTTTAACCCATTTGTTAAGAATATGTTGTTAATTTCCACATATTTGTGAATTTTCCTTTTCTCCCTCTGTTATTGATTTCTAGCTTTGTTACACTGTCATCAAAGAATATACATGGTACAGTTCCAATATTTTTGAAATATTGGGACTTGTTTTGTGATATAACATATGGACTATCCTGGAGAGCAGTCCTCAGTCTTGTAGCTGTACATTATTATTATTAGAGATGTATTGTTCTATTTTATTCAGGTACCATAACTTTTGGAAAAATTCCCATTTTTTCCTGGACACCTCTTTCTCTCCAGTTAGGCCCTAAATTTCTTTTCCTCTTTTGCCAGGCTTTGACTAAATGGAACACTATCAAAAGTGCTATATTCAACTTCTGTCTCATTTGCTTAAAAAGGAATTTCCATGAAAGTGTATAATTAAATCCTAATATTTCAGTAATTACATGCAAATATTTAAGGAGACTATTAAAAGTTATACTTTATTATAAGTTCCAGAACAAGATGGAAAATAAAGAAATATCACATTATGATAAAGGGTGTAAGAGATAAGAAAACTCTAAAGAGTAACCTAAGACTGACAGAGTACTTAAGGAAGGATAACCTTAGAAGGGGTACTCCTTGCCACATCTGGAGTTTGGACCTCATAGAAGGTGTCGTTATAGTCCACTGGATGGTGGAGAATTTGGGTGGGTTGCCCATACAAGATTTAGTCTTCAGGCAAGAATCAACGTTTTGGACATTGTTAAATTGTGTCTGGTAGAGTTAAGCTGCAAATGGCAGGCACAGAGCTTGAGGAACAGTGTCTACATTGGGTGAGTGGGTGGGAAATGAACCCCCTGGAACATAGATTAGCCATGGTTGGTGGGATGGGACTCAAGGAGTCAATGGCAACTGTGGGTCCAAGACTACAGTTCGTATCATATAGGAGGGCTGTGAGAAGGCAGTCTTCTGGCCTTGACTGGGGCTTTATAGTCATGGAGGGACTGAAAGCTCAGGGCACATGGCTGGGGGACTGCACCACTGGATGGTCTCACATGCCTATACTTGTAAACAACCCTGTTCTAGTTAGCTAGCTGCCAGAATGTAATATACCAGAAATGGAATGACTTTTAAAAAGGGGAATTTAATAAGTTGGTAGTTTACAGTTCTGAGGCCATGGAAATGTCCAAAAGCAAGTCTATAGAAATGTCCAATCTAAGGCATCCAGTGACAGATACCTTGGTTCAAGAAGGCTGATGACCTTCAGCATTTCTCTGTCAGCTGGAAGGGCACATGTTGAACATGGCAGCATCTGCTGGCTTTCTCTCCAGGTCTCTTGCTTCATGAAGCGCTCCAGGAGATGTTTTCTTTCTTCATCTCCAAAGGTTGCTAGCTGGTGGACTCTGTGGTTCTCTTGTCTTTCTGTTGGGATTTTTTGGCTCTCTCCTCATTCTCAAAAGGAACTCTTTCTGAAATGTCTCCTCTTTTGTAGGATTCCAGTAAACTAATTAAGAATGGGTGGAGATACATCTCCATCTAATCAAGTTTAATACCCACAATTGAGTCATATCTCCGTGGAGATAACCTAATCAAGTTTTCAACCTATAGTACTGAATAGGGATTAGAAGAAGCCATTGCTTTCACAAGATTGATTAGGATTAAAACATGGCTTTTCTAGGATACATAAATCCTTTCAAACTGGCACAAACCCTGTAGAAAAAAAGTCAAACGGCACACACCAAAAGCAATAATTTTCCACCCATGTGCTCTTTTGTAAAGCTTAGCATCATGGTCTCACTGCAAAGGAGAAAATACTTAAAGAGTTCAGTCCATTATGGCAGAGCAGATACTAAAGGTTAAACTTCAAGCTATGGGGCAATGCATTGAAAACTGGCATAACAATGGATGAAAATCTTGAAAATATAAACTACTTTCAGTCAGATAAACCCAAGAAAGAAAAATGGGAGAAATGCAAAAGTAGGTATTTCACAGAAGAAAAAGCAAAAATTGCCAATGAATAAATGAAAAGTTGCTTATCCTCATTAGCAATCATGAAAATACAACTCCAGACTATATTGAGATAGATTCACATTACCATCTATTTGCATAAAGTTAGCAATTATGGATTGGCGAGAATTTGGAGAAATGGGAATTCTCATCTCTTGAGAGGGAAACTCATAACTGCTTTGGAAAAATAGGCACTACCTAGTAATTTTAAGATGCACATACTTTATGATCTAGTATGCAGTTATATCAAGCATATAGATATATCAGAAATATATCCCCTACAGAAAATTTCCAGATACACCAGTCCATAAATATAAGCTCTTAGTGACATTGTTTTTGCCTTAGAGCTATAATTAGATATATTATTTATAGAACACTCTACACATTGTTTTAATTACATAAGAGTATTCATCAAGATAAACCATTTGCTGGGTCACAAAACAAACCTCAACAATGCAACAGAGTTGAAATCATAGAGTATGTTCTCTGACCATAATGGAATAAAACTACAATCAATAAAAATAGAAAACCAAGAGAAAAATTATCAAACACTTTTGAAATTAAATGTTATGCTTCTAAACAACGTATAGGTCAAAGAAGAAATCTCAAAACTACTGACCTGAAAGAATGTGAAAATATAGCATACAAAAACTTAAGGCTTAAGTACGGAAAGCGAAATCTATTGACTAAATCTTTCCTAAGAAAAGAGGAAAGGACTCAACCTAAAACTTCAGCAAGCTAGAAATAGAAAGACATTATCTCAACTTTATAAAAACCATATTTTGAAAATTCTAGCCACAACAATAAGGAGAGAAAAATAAATAAAAAACATATAGTTAGAAAAATATTTTATTTATAGATGACAAGGTTGTCTATGTAGAAATACCCAAGGAATCTAAACCAAAAAAAAAAAAAAAAAAACTAAACTAAAACTAATAAGTGAGTTCCAAATCTTTCCAGGACACAAGATCAATATACAAAAATTAAACATATTTCATCTGTATACTAGTAATGAAGACATAGAAAATTAAAATTTAAAAATGCTGAGAATTTACAATCACTAAAAAAATCAACTAAGTACATATCTAACAAAACACAAATGGCCCACTGATACAAAACTCTGGGCCTCTGCCCGCCTATTTAACTTGTAACTAAACCTTTTAAGTCACTGTGGTCTCCACCCTTGTCATGAGCTACCCAGTTCTGCCAGGGTCAGCTGGAGACAGATGTAAATCCCCTGTAATATCTTCAGACTTTGTGTTAAATGCTGGCATCAAATTCTGTGACCACCTGACAGGAGCACCAGGAATGGTCTGGGATAAAAATCTGCATCGTGTTTGATTCTAATAGCAACTCCCTAGGGGCCTGTCTTTCAGCATGTAGTGGAGCATGGATCACCCACAAAAGAATCAAACTCAGTTGGCCCCATCAATAACCAGTGGTGCATCATATAGATCCAATAGTGCACCTCGGCAGTAATAGAACAAGTCATGATACGGATCAGACACCCTTATAAGATGTGGAAATATAAGCAAGGGGTCATACCAGAACAAGAAAGATGCAAAGAAAACCCATACTCGCACCTCAAAAATCATTAGAAATTATAGGCAAAAAAAATCTGCTCCCATTACAGGCAAGGACAAAGACCCTTCTGTCAGCAAGAAGCAGTTACATAAGACTGACCCCTCCCCACCTTCCGTACCCCTTAAGATTAAGGGATGGAATTCTCTGAGAGGGGAATAGGTTATGGAGGGAAGGATGGAAAGGGCAGTGACCCTAAGATCCATAACAAGAAGTTCCTTTTGGTGCATGGACACCTAGCCCTTACAAACCTAGCTTCACTTAGGTCGGTGCCTGAAAAGAACCGATGAAAAAATGTGACTAATCAATCTCTTATCAGCATGACGAGACAGAGAGGGACCCCACCAAGTCCTTGTAATGAAAGGATCCCGACCTCAGAGGGCTGCTCCTTCTTTAGAGAATGCCTGTTCTCATCCCCTTTGAGCATGTACTTTTGCTATGCATTAAAGTTTGGGGCTGTAAAAAAAAAAAAGAAAAGAAAAACACCTGCAGGTTTTGTTGCTAAACACTACAAAATGCTGATGGAAAAAGACAAAGAAGACCTAAATAAATACTAAAATACCATATCCGTGAATGGAAAACTCAGCATCATAAAAATATGTTATCCCCAAATTATGTAAAGTTTTAATGCAGTTCAATTAAAATTCCAGCAAAGTTTAACATACATGAGTAAGTTTATATTTAAATGTGTATGGAAAGGTACAGGCCCTATAACTGCTAAAACAATTTTGAAAAGGAAGAATGTGAGTGGAATCACTGTACCTTATATAAAGGCTATATGACTACAGTGATCAAAACACTGTGGTATTGTGATAGATCAATGAAACAGAATAGAGAACACAGAAATAGACCCACACATGTTATGCCCAAAGATACTTATAACATAAATACATTTATAAAAATTAACTCAAAATGATCAAAGACCTAAATATAAGAACCAAAACTATAAATCTAGAAGAAAACAGAGGGAAGCATCTTCAGGACCTTATGTTAGGCAATGGTTTTTTAACACCAAAAGCATGAGCAACAAAAGAAAATAATAGGTAAATGGGAATTAATTAAAAGTAAAACTTTTGTGCATCAAAGGACTTCATGACAGTAAAAAGACAACTTATGTGGGAAATATTTGGAAACCACATATCCAATAATGGTTTCATATCCAGAATATATTAAGAAATGCTACAGTTCAATAACAACAAAAAAAAGACAACACAATTTATAAAAAGGACAAATACTTGAATAGACATTTCTACAAAGAAGATATACAATTGACCAATAGTCACATGAAAAGATTCTCAACATCATTAACCATTAGGGAAACACAAATCAAAAGCACAATGAGATACCATTTCACACTCATTGGAGTGGTTACTATTTAAAAAAAACATAAAAACAGATGTTGGAGAGGATATGAAAAACTAAGAACACTTGTTCATTGTTGCTGGGAATATAAAATGGTGCAGCCACTGTGGGAGACAGTTTGATACCTTTAATTTTCCTCAAAAAAAAAATTAAGCATAGAATTGCCATGTGACCCAGAAACTGCCTGTCTACATATATACCCAAAAGAATTGAAAGCAGAGACTTGAACACATATTGCATACTGATATTCAGAGTGGCATTATTCATAATTGCCAAAAGGTGTACACAACCGAAGTGTCCATCAAAAAATGAATGGATAAACAAAATGTGATATATACATACAATGAAATATTATTCAGCCATAAAAAGGAATAAAATTGTGACAAATGTATATTTTTACATTTTCCACTTTTCTGGTTTCAGCAACTATGATATACTTTATGCTAGCCTATAGCTTTCATTTTTCTTTACCTCAGTGCTTGTAGCCAAGATTAACCCAACAAGAAAATTACTTCCTTAAAAAAGATGGACATTAATGATGTTTATCTCTATAGTAATGATTACTTATGCCTTTGTTAGTTGTTTGAAATTTTAAACTATATGTACCTTTATAATTACAGAAATAAAATAAAACAATTTAAATTGAAGAAAATAGAATTTTATAGTTAAAAAAAACATTTAAGAATGTGCCACAATGAAGTCAGCAGGAATGGCAGAATAAAGGTCGGTCTCTGAAAATCTATACTTGCATAAAACTATGGGAACACTGGCAAAAATGATCAAAATAAACCTTCTCAGAACTCAGAAAATTAACCAAAGATTTATATAATCCAAGGAGCATTTATTCCAGAAAAATGGCTGAATCTCACTTAAGAGCAGTGAAATTTGTGGAATTCTAACTTGCCTTATTCCCATCACTCTCTCCACAGTGCTGTGATAGCTTTCAAACCAACAACTTCACTATCACAGTAGCATGAAAACCAGAGGCTTTAACAGTCATTGGAAGTGGAGAATGAAATGTCTATAAGGGACTTGAAAGCTTGTACATTTTCTAAAAGGCCAAACGTGTAGAGCTCATGCCCAGAAAATACTTGAGAAGGCCCTAAGCTCTCATGTCTGGTTGACTTTGAGAGGCTTTGCAGCAGGAAGTGGAGGCTAAATCAGAGTTATAAACTGCTCCCAGAGAACTGAAAATGTTACACACACACACACACACACACACGCACACACACACACACACAGAGCCCATAAGCAACTGTTAGGAGGCTTCTTGGTTCAAGGAAGAATGTTTAAGGAATCATCTCACTGATAATTAGCTAGCCAATACCTAACAAAGCAGATACTCCAGTGGCCAGACATTACTGAATTAGTTCAGGAAGCATTAAACCACTAGCAGTAAAAACATCAAACCTGGTGAGACGGAGAAACCTGTTATCCAGGGTTGCTACATTTTATTTAAAATGTCCAGTTTTCAACAAAAAAATTACAAGACATGCAAAGAAACAAGAGAGGATGGCCCAGAAATGGAGTGGGGGTGGTGGAAAGCAGTCAATAGAAACTGCCCGTGAGGAAACCTGCACTTTGGACTTATTAGATATAAATTTAAACTATTTTATATATGTTCTAAGAACTAAAGTACACTGAAGAACTAAAGGAAAGTATGGAATAATGTCTCACTATTTTAGTTTCAAAGGGCTGCAATAACAAAGTAGCACAAACTTGGTGACTTAAAACAACAGAAGTGTATTTTCTCATAGTTATGAAGTCCTGAAGTTTGAAATCAAGGTGTTGGCAGGGCCATGTTATCTGTGATGGCTCTACAGAAAACCCTTCCTTTTCTTTTCCTAGCTTCTTGTGGTGACCAGCAATCCTTGGCATTACGTGGCTTGCAGCTATAGAACTCCAGTCTCTGACTCTGTCTTCATGTGGCCTCCCCCTGTCTATCACTGTCTCTGTCCATAGGTCCTCTCCTCATAAAGACACCAGTCATACTGGATTAGGGCTCACCTTAATACATTTCGGCCTCATCTTAACTAATATCTTCAAAGATCCAATTAACAAATAAATTCACATTCACAGGATTGGGGATTAGGATTTGAACATGTCATTTTATAAGATATATTTCAACCCATAACAGATGGTTATAATAAAAAAGATAGTCAATAATTAGTTTGGTAAGGATGTATAGAAATTGAAATCCTAGTACACTGCTAGTGAGAATGGTATAGTTGGTTTGGAAAATATTTTGGGAGCACCTTGCGAAGTTAAGCATAGAATAGTATGACTCAGAGATTGCACTCATAGTCATATGCCCAAGAAAAATGAAACATGCTCAGACAAAGCTTGTAATGGATGTTATAGAGTAGTGATATTCATAATATCCAAAAGGTGGAAACAATCCAAATTTCCATCAACTGATAAGTGGATAAAAAATGTAGCATATACATACAAGGGAATATTATTCATCAATAAAATGGAATGAATTACTGAGACACATAACAACATGGATGAATTTTGAAAACATTATGCTACCATAAAGAATCCAGTGGTAAAACATTTTGTATGATTCCATTTTTATAAAATTTCCAGAATAGGCAAATTCAGAGACGAAAAGTAGATTAGTGGTTGCCATGGCCTGAAGTGGTTGGGGAGAAATAAGGGGTGATTGTTAATGATACAAGTTTCTTTTTGGTGTGATAAAAATGTTGTGGAATTAAATAGTGGTGACAGTTGCAGAACCTTGTGAATATACTAAAGACTGAATTGTACACTTCTTTTTTACATGAGTAGGCACTGGGAAACGAACCCGGGTCTCTCCAGCATGGCAGGCGAGAATTCTGCCACTGAGCCACCATTGCCCACCCTGAATTGTACACTTTTTAAAAAGTGAATTTTATTGCATGGGAATACCTCAACTCAAATTATTAGGAAAAAATGCTGCATTAGTTTTATGGCATTTTACTAATTGTCTATCCATGAAAATTCAGCTCAATGAACTGAAAATTCAGCTCCCTTCATTCCAGCATCTTCTGGTATTGGTGATGATGGTGGTGTTATCCTAGAAACAATCATACTACATTCATAGAAGGTAGATTATAAAGTTTACTAAGAACTTGCTATCATTTACAGAGGATACAGAAAAGCTAAGAGAATATAAATGTATAGGAAAATTTATTGGAATAAGAATTGTGGGCAGTTAATAAAATTCAATTTATTTTTACCTATAAGCAAGAAAGGGTAATTTGTTCCTATTAGTATCCTTCTCTTGTATTCCTGGACTGTTTTCATGTTTATAAAGCACTTGAAAGGAGGTTATTCTGAATTAAAATAATGTAAGATATCAGTATTTTTAATATTTATTATATGTTGAAATAGAAATATTTTTGGTTATATTTGATTAAATAAAGTCTTTTCAAACTAATTTTACCTGTTTCTTTTTACTTTTTAAATATGGCAACTAAAAAAATTAGTTACATACGTGATTCTCCTATTTCTATTGGGCAGCCCTGGGTTAGTTAGCTCAGAATTTGTAGCTGAAGAGACCTTGTGGAATAACTAAAGATGAAAGAAGGCAGGAGCTTAATCATATCAAATATTCTGATAATTTATGTTCCAAGTTTTTTTTTTTTTTAATGAGTAGGTACAGAGGTAAACGAGGAGAGAAATTGCCTTAGGTGATGGAAAGTTGAAATTTGATATGTCTCATTTGTACTCAAACTTAAAATCGAAAATCCATGGAGTACATTCCTGTTCAACATCTGGCTGCCTGGTAAATATAGCCCACTTCAGAGCTGTTCATGAGCATATGATTTAAGCAGCACAGGGATACAAGATGCCTTTGACAAAAAGTACATACACTCAGCCTAAGTCTCCTTAACCAGCTCTGATAGATGCATATCTCAATCTGCAGGATGTGAATTAGGTTTGTGGAAAAGGAGAGGACAGTGTTAACGTTATTTTTTTTTGCTTTAACTAATTTTTATTCCACTGTGTTGTGGGAGTGGGGGTAGATAAGTGCTCTCCTCCATTCTGCAATCCTGTTTGCTTCCTGTTGATATCTTCAGTCATTCAAGTATGTAGGTCTGAGACATCACAAGTTCTAAGAGAGAATCTCTTTGAGATTCTTAATTGGTTATTTTGCCATTTGGCTTGTAAATAAGAAAACAACAATTTAAAAATGTCATTAAAAATAATTCTGAATATTGGGTACAATCATGGTGACTGAGTTAATCTCTTTATTCCTTATGCTACCTACCTGTTTGAAGTAAATCTCAATCTCTACTCACTGTTTCTTCAGTAATGGCTTCACACCATTTTCTTTCCTGTTTCCTTCCCCACCTCCAGTTTATTTTCTAAAGTAAAAATAGCTACCATTAATTACTGCTAGGCATTTAATATATATTGCCACAAATTCATTTAACAGTTCTATGGCAACGGTAGAATTATTTTCCTTTGATATCTGAGAAAACTGAGTTCAGAAAAGATAGCAATTGGCCCATGAAAATTCTAGGCACTTATGTTGGAAATAATAGGGAACTGATTAATAAATCGTGGTTCATACAGAATATTGCCCTGCAAACATTAAAAATGATGATGGAAAAAAGTATTAAAAAAAGGTTGTAAAATCCTCTACACAACCATATAGTCATTTTCAAAAAATTCAAATGTGGAAGGATAGTCAAACCAAATGGTTAAAAGTAGTTCCTTCTTTTTATTGTAAGTGAGCTTCTTTCTGAAGAAAATGGTGAACATTATAGAAACACATGCCTGGGGTATAGAACAAAATGACTGACAAAAGCAGTTATTATTAAATGTTCTATTTTATTATTATGAAATAGTTTAAGTATACAGAAGGGTACAGAGAATAAGAATCATTACCCATATACCCACAATCAGCTTTATCAAATCCTAAGAATTGGCCAGGTTTGCTTGTTTTTTTAAAAATAAAATAGTAAAGATATATATCTTCCTTATACTCTCCCCCAATCTTTTTTTCTCTCTACCCAGAGGTTAACACTGTTCCAAATTTGCTGATTATTTCCATGAATGTATTTACACTATTTCTATGTAGCATTTAGCCTTGAAGAAAAGACATAGCATTGATTTGCCTGTTTTCAACCTTTATATAAATAAGTGGTATTAGATAATACTGTCCAGCTCAATTTAATGTTTTTTAAAGATTTACTCATGATACAAGTATCTCTAGTTCATTTGCTCTACCTTGTATTCTAACATATTTGGCCTAATAGTTTAGATTCCTTTCAATTTTTCATTCTCACAAACAGTGCTGCAGTAGACATGCATGAAACTCTCCCTTACATCTTTTACCTTACATCTTTGGTAAAAGAGTATTCACATCTTAAATTTTATTAGATATTGCCAAATTGCTATGAATACAAATTTCCTATTGCTGCACATTCCAATAAATGCACTCTTTTAATTTTTGCAAAATAACGTTTTGGTTTTAAAATAGTTCATTTTGGTTTTATTTTGCATTTCCCTTACTACTAATTATAAGTAAATTATTTGAGCATACCAAATCCATCTTTTTTCCATTGTAATGAATACCATGTTTATCATATGTAAATTTTTTGCAAATGGATCAGATTTAATAATTTTCTTGCTGTTCTCAAGAATTTACATTTCAGACATGAATTTCAGAACAAACTTGTGAAATTAAAGGGAAAAATGGCCCATTCAGGAGTTTTGGTTGGAACTGCAATAAATTTGCGAATTAGGATGAAATGCCAACTATATAATGCATTGAGTCTCCTGAGACTGTATTGTGATTCTTGATTTATTTTCTTATTTTTCTCCAGTTATCTGGGTTTAGAATACCCATTTCATATTAAAGTAACAATTAACTGTCTCGGCCTCTACAATTTAGATCCTTGAAGACATGGTATTTTTACTTCTTATTATTGTCTCCTCATACCTAAAAATAGTGCTTGGTAAAGAGTAATCAATATTCACTGAATCAATGAAAGCCTAAATTAACGAACAAAGAGATTAATTCTTCCCTCAATCCCCTTTTGATTTTTTTTTTGCAATCACTGGATAAAAACTTTAGGAACTGCCCCCTTTTTCTATGACCCAGAATAGTTTAAATGCTTCAGAAACTATCCTGAATTTATCCATACAACTACCTGGGCCTGGTGCATATTTATGGGACAATATGAATTTCTATGTTGTTTTTTTAGAATTGTTATAATTTCTATTTTCTCCCTGATCTAACGGTAAGTTTTGAATTCTTCTTAGTTAATCTTGATTTCTTTATTTCAATTGGTTTATCCAAAACTCTTTGGAAACTTCCTAAAATGGGTATGTGCTGTAGTTCTATCATCTATGTATATTTTGATTACCCTACTAGAGTACAAAGATGCCCATTTACTTTCTTAAATATTTACGTTTTCCCAGTTCTGACCTGATGCTTCCCAGGGATGTTCCATTTTGGTCACCAAAGACCCTTGATTTGGTTGTGAGAAATAAATGAGCTAATATATATTGAGTACTTAAAACAGTGCCTGGTGCATTGTAGGCACTCAATACATGTTAGCTATTATTATTCACTGCTAATCTTTTGTATGTGAAGAATTATTTGAAGTACTTTACATGCAAATTTTCATTTAATATGCACCTATCTAGAAGACTATTATTTCATTTAGTACTAACATTTCTATAATATGATATCCTTTATTATCCCATTTTTAAATTAAAGAAGATCCTGAGGTTTACATAAATCAAGAAAATTGCTCAAAGTCACACAGGGCCAGCAAAGTGGCAGACCTATGAGTTTCCAGAATCTAAGCTCTTAGTCTTGGAAAGTGTCTGGCTTCCAGAGAGGGAGACTAGAATAAAATAGAGCTCAAAGGTATGTAAAAACCAAATAATGGAAAGCTTCATAGATAATTTTAAGGGTTGTGGATGTTAGCCTAAGAACAACAGCAAGCCAAAAAAATTTTAACCAGATGCCATGATGTGTGTGTTATACTTTAAAAAGCTCAATTTGGATGCATTACGGAAAATGGATTTAAGGAGGGCAAAAGCTGATACAGAAAGACCTAACAGAAAGCTATAGCAGTGGTACAGATGCGATGAATCTTAGACTAGGGTGGAAACATTGGAGATGGAGAAAAGAAAGCAGATTCCAGAAATTTTAAAATATTGCATTACAGGACTTGATGATTGACTGGATTGGGTGGCGTGAGTGACTCCCCAATATGAATTCTCTGGTGATGTGCAAGGTGTGCACGCTGTCTGAAGGTTTTCTTGCATTCATTACATTCATAGGGTCTCTCTCCAGTATGAATTCTCTGATGTTGTGCAAGAGATCCACAGTAGCTAAAGGCCTTTCCACAAACATTACATTCATATGGCTTCTCTCCAGTATGAACTCTCTGATGTTGAGTAAGGGATGAGTCATTGCTAAAAGCCTTCCCACATTTAATACATTCATAAGGTTTCTCTCCAGTATGAACTCTTTGATGTTGAGCAAGGTATGCAATCTGGCTAAATGCTTTCCTACATTCTTGACATTTATAAGGTTTTTCTCCAGTATGAATTCTCTGATGTTGAGCAAGGTGTGAATTCTGGCTGAAGGCCTTCCCACATTCCTTACATTCATAGGGTCTCTCTCCGGTATGTATTCTCTGATGTACAGTAAGGTAGGCACGAAGGCTAAATGCTTTCCCACAGACATCACATTCATAAGGTTTCTCTCCAGTATGAACTCTCTGGTGTTGAGCAATGGATGACCTATTGCTAAATGCTTTCCCACATTCAATACATTCATAGGGTTTCTCTCCAGTATGAACTCTCTGATGTTGAGCAAGGTAGGCAAACTGGCTGAAGGCTTTCTTACATACCTTACATTCATAAGGTTTTTCTCCAGTATGAACTCTCAGATGTTGAATTAGATGTGCATTCTGACTGAAGGCTTTCCTACATTCCTTACATTCATAGGGTTTCTCTCCAGTATGAATCCTCTGATGTTGAACAAGATTTGATCTCTGGCTGAAGGCTTTCCCACATTCTACACATTTATAAGGTTTCTCTCCAGTATGAATTCTTTGATGAAGAGTAAGGGATGAGCTCTGGCTGAAGACTTTTTCACAGTCATTACATTTTAAAAGTTTCTTCTCTGCATAGATACTTTTGGACTTAAAGGCCATTAATTTTTTTTTTAAGCTTTTCTTATGTGTGTCATGTTTATGTACTTTCTCCACTTTGGGGATTACCTGTCGTGTATGAAGCAGTACATTATGATGGAAACTTCTCCATGATTTGTTATATTTTTGGTCTCTTTCATTAACAAATGCTTCTTCATGAGTGATTATTTCTTCCTTGAAAAATGCTTTTTGATTTCCTGATTGCCTCTCAAAATGGTCCTCACATTTCCAATTTTCTCTCAAACTAGAGTACTTGAGGCCATAGCTTGTAAATTTTTCTGTCTTCTGGAACGATTCCTCATAAATGTCTTTCTTTGGGGTTATTTCTTTAGTCCCACACATAGATTCCCCGCCTGAAAAGTAAAAGTAAAAAAAGTCTCCTCTATTAGTACTAGAAGAACATTCATGAAGTGATGTAAGTGAACTTAATAGCACATAAAACACAGAGAACATAGCTTTCGTATTACTTATGTGTGCAAGTACAGAAAGTGAAAATAGCTCTTACAGAAATCTGAGAAAGAATGATTGAATTGATAAGACAATCAGTAAGGAAAATCTTAGGGCAAGAAGGAATTATAGAGGTGGTCTAAAGCTGATTATAAATTCATGCCTGTATTAATATTACAGGTACTGAAATAATCTCCATTTTTATAGCTGCTTCATTCAAGAACATTCAATGAACTACTATTTATCTTGTGCCATGTTCTAGATGTTTTCAGTACCCCAGTAAACAAAACAAAGATCCTTACCTTCATGGACCTTATATTCTTGGGAAAGAGAGAAAATAAATGATAAATAGGTATATCTTATTGTATATTAGAAGGTACTAAGAAGTAAAGTAAAAGAAAGAGAAAACCAGGGTAAGAAAGATCAGGAGTGTGGGGGAAGTCAAAGATATGAATCATTAATAAATTAACATTTAAGCAAAGATTTGAAGAGAGTTAAGAAGTTAGTCACTTAGATATTTGGGGAAAGAGCATTCTGGGTAGAAGGAACAGTTGATTTAAAGGTCCAAAATTAGAAGTATGACTGTGTGTTGAAAGTCAGTAAGGAAGCCAGTATGGCTGGAGAGGACTAAGTTGTAGGAGATGAAATAAGGGAGGTAAACAGTAACGTTATAGGCCTTCTAAGGAATTTGGATTTTACTGTGAGTGGGTTGAAAACCTACTGAATTGTTCTGAGAAGAGGAGTGATATATGGTTGCTGTTTTATGAAAATAATGGAAGGTGTGAGGCAAGAGAAGAAGCAAAGAGGCCTATTAAAGTAATCTAGCTGCAAGATGATCAGATCAGAGAGATATCAATGGAGAAATGGTGAGTTTGTTAGATTCTCTATATATTTTATAGATAGAGCCAAGAGGATAACCTGATAGCTTGAATGTGGGATGTGACAAAAAGAGAGGAGACAAGCATACCTTCATAGTTTATAGTCTGAGAAATAGAAGGATGATGTGGATGGCCATGGGTGCAGCAGGTTTGTGGGTACGGAGTATGGAAGATATGGAACTCAGTTTTGAACATAAGGTTGAAGTGTCTTTTAGACTTTAGTCTTTGAGTAGGAAGCTGGGCATGTGAGATTAGAGTTTAAGAGAGAAAGCTGGACTTCAGATTTATACCATAAACCATTTATATGGTATTTAAAGAAACTATATAACCATAGCTATGAGTATAGATAAAGAAAAGAGGAAAGGGGCAAGGACTGAACCCTGGAGCGTGCATTATTAAGGTATTTAGGAAAAAAGGAGAAATCAACAAAAGAGTTAATGAGAAGCAATTGTAAACAAGAAGAAATAAGAACTGAGAACATTAATACTACATGATATTAATTTAAAGGGTAAAATAAAATCAATTTCTTGTTTAATGCTTTACATACAAAAAGGGTAAAATCCATTATCACACATGGTATTGAAAAATGTTACAAAAAATAGTAACAACAGCTAATAATAGTAGGCATGAAGAAGAATTATGTGTTGTAGTCATTTAGAAAAAACAACAAATGAATCATTACATAAATAAAAGGCACATAATGAAATTGCAGGGTCTCTAGGGGAAATCACTCTACTATTTATACTTCTACAGTTTTTCAAATAAGAATGTATGATTTCAGAATTTTAGAATCAATTTTACAAAGCAATAGAAAGCATAAAGAAAATATTTAACATTAGAAAGATGTTAAATATAGATATAATCTATTATATATATATATATATAATCTAAAAATAGATATAATCTATTCTACTCTACCTTGAAAATATACCTTGATAATGACTAGGAATGCCAGATTTGAATTTAGAATTCTCCGCGTTACTCCCCTTATCATCACATCAACATCCTACCCCATAAAGGGGCTTAGTGTGCAAACATGTGTACATAACTGTCTGCAGTCCAAGTTCTATCAATACCATACACAGAGCCGTATCTTATCCACCCTTGGGCTAGTGGTGCACAAACTGCGCAGTAGTGACCTTCAGGAAGATGTATTATAAGCAAGTCCAAGAAGAAAGCTTGGGCTGTTTTGTTAGGGAATTCTGAGTCCCAGACACTAGGAACATGTCATAAAGAAGGGTGCAAACTCCGGAGGAGAACATTCCATTGATCCTATGGATTCCTCACTTTGCAATGAAGGTGTAGCTAGAGATGGGACAGTGAAGGATCCTTTAAGACCCAGGGCCCAGGGAAAGAAATGCATTTGCCTATAATTAAATATGACTGTACATAGGAATTAGGTACAGATATTCCTTGCAATACAAACTCTCACTACTCATAATTTAAAACTCAGGAACCAACTTTGAAAATGTGATATTTTCTATTATTCAAATTCCTATTCTGTGAATTTAAGTGGCAAACAGATTTGATTATCAAGGTACACCTCACATATATATATATATATATGTATATATATGATAATAGAGGCATTTAAAATTGCTAAAATATGAACAGATAACCAAGATTCACCAGACATAAATAAAATCCTGAAATATGATAGAAATATAAGCCATAAAAGACAGAAAAGAAATAACCATAGAGGAAAAAGATTGGAATGTCAAGAACTAAATAAAAATAATAAGTATCCTCAGAATTTTTAAAATTACATTAATAAAACAAAATAAAATGCTGTGAACAAAATCAATTGGAGAACAAAGACTTTATTAAAACTTTAGTAAAATGAAAATTCAGTAGAAGGGTTGGCTATTAAAAATTGAAGAGGTCTCCCAGAACTTTAAGTCAGAAGACAAAAGGCAGGGTAATTTGAAAGAAAATGTGAGAAGAATAACAAATTAATCAGAACCAATTAGCAGAATAAATAATCAAATATACATACAGAGAAAAAAGAAGTGAGAAAATCATCAATAAAATAACTTCCCCAGAGAGTAGGGACATGAAAGGTCTTGCTATATACTAAGGATGATGAATTTTAAAAGAGACTGAGACCTAGACATATCACTGAGAAATTTTAGAATATCAAGGATATAAAAAAGTTTCTAGAAAAAAAAGAAAATAACAGATCACCAATTAAAAAAAATGACATTAGACTGGTATCATACTTACCATAAGCAATACTGGATGCTAAATAAAAATTAGCATTAATTTTTAATTATGCTTTAAAAATTCTGAGGGAAAATTATTAACATTCAAGAATTCTGCATGAAAGTATATGATCGATTAGGTAAAGGGCAGCAAAAGACATTTTCGAACATACAAGAAATCAGAAAGTTTATTTTTTAAACTCTCTTTGTTAGGAAGTTACTTATGATTTCCTCCAGCAAAACAAAATGAAAAAAATAGGAAAGATGAGGATCAGGAAATAGGGGCTATAACCTAAGAGAATGGTAACAGGAAATTCCAAGATTAATAGCTGTGTAATATGCCTGAAAAAATCAATCTAGTTGTTAGAGTTGTCTGGGACAAAAGGAAGACTCAATAGAATATATATTTTCATTGAGACACAGCTAGAGGTTGAGGAACACAAGAAAATAAAGAAAAAAGTTGGAAAAGAATACAGTTTAAATATAATACAAAATCAGAGGGTTTTTATAAGAATGGAAAAATTTTCAAGTCAGAGGCAAGAATTAGTAACAAGCTGGAGGATATTAGAAATTAGAGAGGAAGGTATATGATTTGTCTGCTAACAGGAAAAAGAAAAGCAATCATACTGCAGGGGGAAAAAACTGTAAAAGAAAGGCAAAATTCAAATATGAATCAAACTAAATATACAAGATAATTTTCAATAAGTCATAAAATATAAGAAATAAAAATCTCTGATGTTTGAGCTGTTGTGTAACCCAGGAAAGGTCATGTCCTTTTAATCCATCCATGTGGGTATAAACCTGTTGTAGGTGGGACATTTTGGTTCAATTGGGATGTGACCCCCCTCCCCACAGTGGGTCTTAATCCTTTACTGGAGTCCTTTATGAGAGGATAACAAGCAGAAACACATTGAGAAAGTTAAGAGAAAAACGTCCCCAAAGAAGCAAGCAAGGACCACAGGAGGTGAGAGAGTCACTGAAACCAGAACCCAGAAGAAAATGACCAGCAGAAGTCACCGTGTCCCTTCCAATGTGACAGAGGAACCCTGGATGCCAGCAGCTTTACCTCAAAGAAGGTATCTTCCTCTTGATGCCTTAATTTGGACATTTTTATGGCCTTAGAAATATAAATTTGTAAACTAATAAATCCCCATTGAAAAAGCTAACCCATTTCTGGTATATTGCATTCTGGCAGCTTTAGCAAACCAAAAGAGAATCTATTTCACATTTTTCTGGAGGGGTAAACAGTTTGGGCATTAGAAATACGGAGAAGAAAATGTGATCCCTCTCTACTCTCTGGAATTACAGTGACAGTCTTTGTATAGTCATAATAGTATAATTTCAAAAATTTAGTCGAGAGTCAAGACAGTCTTCAGGGTTATCATATGAAATAAAGCAATATGCTTTTGGAGCAAAAGGAAGAAAAAATTTGCAGTTATGTTTTAAATCCTTATCTTTCCTATCAAGAGATCAATATTGCATGGCTTAAGTTTTAAAATTAGACACAAATACACATTTACTATTTAATTTTGGAGTACCTACAAGAACACCTTGGCCATGTGATGATGCCCTGTTGTTCTGTTTCTGTTGCCTTAAATCATCAGTATATGAAATTCATCTATGGCTGATTACATTTGCAGTTAGCTAAGAGGAGTACCACAATGAGTGACATTTAATTTAACTAGTTGGAGGCTTAAAAGAGAGAGATCAGAAGATAGCTCAGCAGCTCAGCATACCTCTCAGCACTTGCAGCTCATCTCAGACATTTGGAGATGGAGAGAAGGCCAACAGACTTTGCCATGTGCTTTCCCATGTAACAGAACCTCAGATGAAACCTAGCTGCCTTTCCTCTGAAGAACTATACATTTTTATCTAAGTAAATCCCTTTATTAAAAGCTGACCCATCTCTGGTGTGTTGCATTCTGGTAGCTTTGGCAGACTAAAACAACACCTAAAAAGAAAAATGGTTAAAAGTAATTGTATTTATTGAAAGGGACTGAAAGGTAAGGCAGGTTAGTGCAGGGCACTGCTGTTTTTCATTTTCACCTTTTCTATAGTAATGGGTAATTTTAACAATAAGCTTGTGTTATTTTCATTAAAAAAGTAAAATTAAAAATAAATCAATAAGGAGGATGCATGGGTGGTTCAGTGGTAGAATGCTCATCTTCCATGCAGGAGACCAGGGTTCAATTCCTGGATCATGCACTCCAAAAAATTAATAAATAATACAATAAATAAATCAGTGAGGGCTGATTTCCACTTCCAGACAAGATGGAACAGACATACTTCTTATTCCTCCCACCGAATATAGCTAAAAACTTAGGACATCATACTAAAATAAACATTCAGAAGACCCTGGAAAGTAGAAAGAAGGCAGACCAGCTTAGGACTTTGGGATCAAAAGGAAAACATGAAGCAAATTCTCTTTGCCTCATATATACTGGACTGGGTGCTGGAGAAGCTAGTAAGCTGGTAATGCCAACAAAGACAGCAGAGCCTGGGAGAATGCCCACAACCTCTAGCCAAACATCCAAGAAAGAAGCAGCCAAGCATGATAGAATACTTTTAGACAGTATCTGCCCTTCTTCAGCCAAGCACAATAGAAAAAACTACAGCCCCACCCACCCTTATCAACAAAGATAGAGCAGGAAACCCAAACTCCCATCCTTGCCTGGCGGAAACAAGGTGCACCTCTCCCCTCAATGGAGTGGTGTCAAAGGAAGCCTAGTAAGGAGCCAGAAATTTTACCACTATCCAGAAGTAATGAGGCTCCACTGCCTCCCATAGTTTCAGTGGATGCCACATGGAGAACCTGGATTTCCACCCCCACCCAGTGGTAATGAGATAAAACCCCTCACTTCTTCCTGCTGGGGTGGTGTCAGAGGAAGCCAAATCAGAAACTGGGACTTTCATTAACTAACAATGATAAAGACACTATGCGCCCCACACACATACACACATAATGTCAGTGGAGGTCTCATGGGGAGCTGTAATGAGGCAGACTTCCATCTCTTAGCCAGGGGGATATTGCCAAAGGCCTAGGAAAGAACCTGAACTCCCACCCCTACCAAGCAGTAATGAAGCACTCTTCTTTCCCTGAGGGTGTCAATGGAGACCAAGTGGGTAACCTGAATTTTCATGTGCACCTGGCATTAATGAAATGAAATTCACTTTTCACTACCAGTCAGGGCCAGAAGAAGCCTGCTAAAACAGAAAAGTCAAATAAGATTCAGACTCTCATAGCATAATATACAAATGTCTAGAATATAATAAAAAATCATTCAAACTAAAAACTAGGAAAATCTCAAATTGAATGAGGAAACACAATCAACAGATATCAATACTGAGATAACACACGTTGGAATTATCCGACAAGGATTTTCATGGAGTTGTCATCATAAAAATGCTTCAATGAGCAATTAAAAATACACTGGAAACAAGAATGAAACATCTAAGACAATGAAATAGAAAATATGAAGAAGAACCAAATGAAAAGTTCAGAATTACAAAACTGCAATTACAATGGTAATTAATATTTTAAAACTTTAACTGATGTGTGAGACTAAAGCAAAAAATGTTTATTTGGTACAAAATTTATATTTTGACTAGTGCATTTCCTAATATAACTTATGTGGACAGCTTAATGGAACACCACAGTACATGTAACCTTAAATAGGGCATGTGATTTTGTAGGTTTGTTCAAAGTGATGCCCTGATAAATCCCAGAGTGATTTGAACAGTGAATAAAAAAGTATTTGAAAAGTCCCCTTGTGCAAATGGTGAGAAAGGGGAAAATTCAACTTCCCCAAGTGGAGAATTTTTGATATTCTCACAAGCAGGGTGGATAACCAAAGCAATAGGCTGAGCGAGGTTTGTACATATGAAATTAACCCTGCAAAGGATAGGCTAAGCCTACTTAAAATTAGGCCTAAGAGTCACCCCCAAGAGAACCTCTTTTGTTGCTGAGATGTGGCCTCTCTCTCTCAGCCAACATGACAAGCAAACTCACTGCCCTCCCTCTATGTGGGACATGACTCCCAGGGGTGTGGACCTTCCTGGCAGTGTGGGACAGAAATCCTAGCATGAGCTGGGACTCAGCATCAAGGGATTGAGAAAAGCTTCTTGACTAAAAGAGGGAAGAGTGAAATGAGACAAAATAAAGTGTCAATGGCTGAGAGTTTCCAAACAGAGTCAAGAGGTTATCCTGGAGGTTATTCTTATGCATTAAATAGATATCACCTTTTTAGTTAAGTTGTAATGGAGAGGCAGTAGGGAACTACCTGAAAACGTAGAGCTGTGTTCCCATAGCCATTTTTCTTGAAGATGATTGCATTATGATATAGCTTTGGCAATGTGACTGTGTGATTTTGAAAAACTTGTGTCTGATGCTCCTATTATCTACCTTATTGACAAATGAGTAAAACATATGGACTAAAAATAAATACATAATAGGGGGAAGAAATGTTAAAATAAATTTAGTGGATTGAAATGCTGATGATAATGAAAGGGAGGGGTAAGGGGTATGGTATGTATGAATTTTTTTGTTTTCTTTTTATTTCTTTTTCTGAATTGATGTAAATGTTCTAAGAAATGATTATGACGATGAATATACAACTATGTGATGATGTGAGTTATTGATTATATTTCAAGAATGGAACGATTATATGGTAAGAATATTTGTGTTTGTATGCTGTTATGTCTAACAAATAAAACAAAGGCAAAAAAAATGCAATCACAAAAGTAAAAAATCCAATGGATGGGGGTGTGAGATGGTAGTTCAGTAGTAGCTCAGTGGTAGACTTTTTGCTTGCCATGCAGAAAGAACGTGAGTTTGACTCCCAGTACATGCACTTCCTAAAACACAAACAAACAAGCAAAGCAAACAAAAAACAAACGAGCAAAAAATTCAGCAAATTGTGCTACAATAACAGGATACTCACTCGCATGGAAAAATAATGAAATGTGGCCCTGCCATACAGCATACCAAAAAAAAAAAAAAAAATCCAGTGGATAAGCCCAGGAACAGGATAGAAGGATAGAGGAAAGAATAAGTAAACTCAAGATAAAACAATAAAAATTACCAAGCCTGTACAGACTGAGAAAAAAACAAATGAACAGAGCTCAGATATCTGTGGGACTATAACAAAATAACTAACATTTATATCATCAGAATTCTAGAATCAGAGGAAAAAGAGGGTGGGGCTGAAAAACTATTTGAACAAATAATGGCCAGAAATTTCCCAAATTTGGCAAAAGATATAAACCTAGATTCAGGAAGCTGAGCAAACACCTTTAAAAGGAAACGCAAAGAAAGCCACACCAAGACACATCTTATTAAAATTCTTAAAACTTCCAGGTCCATTCACTTACCAAAACAAACAAAGAAACAAGTAAGCAAAACAAACAAATAAAAATTCAACAAATGATGCTGCAATAGCAGGCCACTCACATGTAAAAATAATGAAATGTGACCTCACCATACAGCATACAAAAAAAAAAAAATTCTTTAAAAAGAAGGAGAAAAATCTCAAAAGCATAAAACACACGCAAACGCGCGTGCACAAACACACACACACTTAGGGGGAAAACAATTTGAATGAGAGTGAATCCACTCTAGTCAGAAACCATGGAAGCCAGAAGGAAGTGGCACAACACTTTTTATGTGCGAAAAGAAACTTTAAAGTAAAGTACTGTCACACCAGAATTCCATATTCAGTAAAAAAAAAAATCCTTCAGTAATGGAGGGAAACTAAAATAACAAACAAAGGGAAGTACGAGAATTTGTTGCCAGCAAACTTACTTGGAAAGAATAGCAAAAGAAGGTCTTTGAAATTGAAAGGAAATGATAAAAGAAGCAATCTAGGAATATCAAAAAAGAAAGATCGGAAATAGTAAAAGTATGGATAAATACAGAGGGCTTTTCTTCTATTGAGGTTTCTAAATTGAAGATTGAAGCAGAAGTGATGTGATTTTCAATTATGTAGTGGAAGTATTTAAAACAATTATATTATAAATGGAAGAAGATTAAGGGACTTAAAGGAAGTTAAGATTTCTACATTTGAACTGGTAAAATGTTGACACCGTTAGACTACGTTGAGGTATGTCTGCATAATGTAAAACCTAGATCAATCATTAAAGATTTATACAAAGTGATATACTAAAAGTCACTATGGATAAATAAAAATGAAATTCTAAGAAATATTCAAATAACTCACAGGAAGGTAGGAAAAAGAAAATAGAAGATATAAGTCCTAATACAGTAAGTATATTGAATGTAAATGGTCTAAATACAACAATTAAAAGACAGAAACTAGGGCAGCATAACAGTGGCTCAGTGGCAGAGTTCTTGCCTGCCATGCCAGAGTCCTGGGTTCGATTCCTGGTGCCTGCCCATGGCAAAAAAAAAAAAAGAAACTGGCAAAAAATATTTTTAATGACCCAACTATATGTGACCTATAAGAAATTCACTTAAATATAACTATATTGGCAAACTGAAAGTAAAATCACAGGAAAAGGGATACCATGCTAATACAAATAAAAGTAAATCAGACTGGCTACATTAATATTAGATAAAATAGACTGCAAAGGAAATTATCAAGGACAGAGAAGGGTATTACATGATAAAAGGGTCAATTCACCAGGAAGTCAAAGTAATCCCAAATATGTATGCAATAAACAACAGATCTGCAAAATATGTGAAACAAAAGCCAAAAGGAAAAAGACAAATCCACAGTTGTAGTTGGAGACTTCAACGCTCCTCTCTCAAGAACTGATAGAACACATAGAGAGAACATCAGCAAGGGTATAAAAGAACTCAACAACACCATAAACTAACAGGATCTAATTCACATTTATAGAACCCTCTGTTCAAAAGCAGAAGAAAACATTCTTTTCAGCACCTACATACACCAAGATAAACCATAACCTAAGCCATGGGAAAAAGAAAACCTTAATACAGAAAAATCATTTGACAAAATTCAACACCCATTCAAGATAAAACCCTCAGAAAACTAACACAGAGAAAATTCCTCAACTTGATAAAGAACAGCTACAAAAACACTGCAGTTAACATCATACTAAATGATAAGAAACTGAACACTTTCTCCCTAAGATCAGGAACAAAGCAAGAATGTCTGCTCTCCCCATTCTTAGTCAACATAATACTGGAAGTCCTAGCCAGAGCACTAAGGCAAGAAAATAAAAGGCATACATATAAGAAAGGAAGAAATAAAACTCTTACTTACAGATGACTTGATGTTTGTAGAAAATCCCAAGACACTGTCAAAAACTTCTAGAACTAGTAAGTGAATTCAGCAAGGTCAAGGATATAAGATCAACATAGAAGAATCAATTAATTTCTTCAATTGCTCAAAGAAAAAAGAAAATAGTTATAATTCTAACAAGATGGAAAAGGCTTATAGGCTGACTACTATACAACTCTGATGAAAGAAATCAAAGAAGACTTAAAAAATGGAGTATATACTATGTTCACAGATTGAAAGACACAACAAAAAGATGCCAATTTTCCCCAAATTGGCATAGGTTTAATACAATCATTATTAAATTACCAGCAAAATTTTTTGTAACTATGAATAAGTTTATTCTAAAATTTGCATAGAAAGGCAGAGGAACTAGGAGAGGTAAAGCAAAATTGAAAGAGAATAAAGTGAGAGGAATCACTTTCCCCATTTATGATTTATTAAGCAGCTACCATAATCAAGACTGTAGTACTGGCAAAGGGATAGACACATAGCTCAATGAACAGAATGAAGAACACAGAAGTATGGTCCACTACAAGTATGGTCAACTGATTTTTTAAATCAAGCTTTATTTTGAGATAATTGTGGATTCACATGTAGTTTTCAAAAATAATATAGAAAGATCCATGTACCTTTTGCCCAATTTCCACAATGGTTACATCTTGCAAACTATAGTAAAACATCACAACCAGGATATTGGCATTAATACAGTCAAGACAAAGAACATTTCCATTGCAATAATCTCTCATATTATCCTTTTATAGCCACACCCACTTCTTTCTCTCATCCCCTCCACCGGTTCATTAATCCCAACAACCACTAATGTGCTTTCCATTTCTATAATTTTGACATTTACAAAGTGTTATATAAATGGAGTCATACAGTATGTACCCTTTGGGATTGGCTTTTTTCATTCAGCATAATTCTCTGGATATTCATCAATGTTTTTGCATATATCAATAATTCATTCATTTTATTGTTGAGTAATATTCCATGGTATTTTGCATAATCATTCAACTAAGCAGAAAACATGGATTGTTTCCATTTTTAGGCTACTATGAATAAAGCTGCTATAAGCATCCATAGATAGGATGTTCCTATATATGGGAAGGTCCTATATAAAGGGGAACCTACAAAAGACCTAAAGCTAATATACTTAATGGTGAAAGAGTGAATGCTTTCCTCCTAAGATTGGGAATGAGACAAGGATGCCCAGTCTCTCCACTTCTATTTAACATAGTACTGAAAGTCCCATCCAGTTCAATAAGAGAAGAAAAATAAATGAAAGGCATATAGATTGGTAAGGAAGAAATAAAATTAGCCTTATTTGCAGATGGCATGACTGTCTATATAAAACATACCAAGGAATCCTCAAAACACTTCCTAGAGCCAATCAGTGAATTTAGTAATGTTGAAGAATATGAGTAAACAAACAAAAATTGATTGCTTCTATTATGAGCAGCTAACAAATGTAAACAGAAATTTAAAACAAATTACCATTTACATTTCACACCCCCCACAAAAATAAAAAAAAACAAACTTATGCATATATATATACTTATGTATATCAAGATGAGTTAAGAGTCAAGGGGCAGAAAACCATAAAATTCTGATAAAAGTAATAAAAAATGACCTAAAAATTGTAAGAAATGCTGTGTTCATAGACTAGAAGATCCAACATAGTAAAGATGACAATTCTCTCTATAGTGATCTATAGATTTAACACAGTTCCAATTAAACCCCCAGCAGAACTTTTTGACATCAATTATAAAATTTATATGGATGGAGAAAGGAGTTAAAATAACTAAGACACTTTTGAAAATGAAGAACAAAATTGGAGGAATCACGTATTCCATTTTAAAAATTATTATGAAGCAAAAATAATCAAGATATTGTGGTTTGGACCAAGGGACTGTCATATAAATTAACAGAACAGAATAGAAAACTCACAAATTGTCATATACAAGTGCCCCTAACTGATTTTTGACAAATGAGCCAAATGAATTCAATGGAACAAGTTAGACTTTTCAACAAATGGTTCAAGAACAATTGGATATCCAAAGGCAAAAAAAAAGTGAGCCTCAATCTAAACCTCAAACCTTATACAAAGAAGAATTCAAAATGGATCAAATAAATATAAAACTTTAAAGTTGTAGAAGAAAACACTGAGGAGAACTTTGAGCTTGGTGAGAGCACTTTGACACAATGCCAATAACATAAAAGGAACAAATTGATAAGTTGAACTTCATAAAAATTAAAATCTTCTTCTCAGCAAAACATCCTATTAAGGGGATGAAAAACAAGCTACAGAGTCAGAAAATATTTAAAACCACATACCTGACAAAACACTCATATCTAGAACATATAAAAAAGCCAAAAGACATGAACAAACATTTCACTGAAGAAGATATACGAATAGTAAATAAACAAGCAAAAAAGTGTTCTATATCATTAGCGAACATAACCCAATATGGAAAATCAAAACAAGACCATATTGAGATACTGTACACATCTACCAGAACAGAGACAATAAAATACTGTGATAATACCAAATGTTGGTAAGAGTGTAAAGAAAGTTTGTATAATCATTCAGCCATAGAAGGAAATGTGGGTTGTTTCCAGTTTTAGGCTATTATGAATAAAGCTGCTATAAGCATCCATATATAGAATGTTCCTATATATGGAAAGGTCCTATATATATTAAGAGGAACCTACAAAAGACCTAGAACAAATATACTTAATGGTGAAAAAGTAAATGCTTTCTCCTTTAGATTGGGAATGAGACAAGGATGTCCAGTCTTTCTACTTCTATTTAACATAGTACTGAAAGTCCTATCCAGTGCAATAAGAGAAGAAAAATAAATGAAAGGCATATAGATTGGTAAGGAAGAAATAAAATTAGCCTTATTTGCAGATGACATGACTGTCTATATAAAACATACCAAGGAACCCTCAAAACACTCCCTAGAGCCAATCAGTGAATTTAGTAATGTTGAAGAATATGAATAAACAAACATAACATTCTTGGTTGGAACATAAAATAGTACAACTATTCTGGGAAATAATTTGGCAATTATCTTTAAAACCTAAACAGATATTTACCATATAACACTGTAATGAGTCCCTGGACATTATCAGAGATAATGAAAACTTAAATCCATGCAAAATCTGTACAATCAAAATGTCCATCAGCAGATGAATAAACAAAATGTAATACAACCAACCAATGAAATATTGCAAGCAAAAACAAATAAACTATTTATACATGCAATAACTTCCATGAATTTCCTGAGCATTATGCTGAATCAAAAAAGTCTATTTCAAAAGTCACTTACTGTAGGATTCCATTTATATAACATTCTTAAACTTTGAAATTGTAGAAATGGAGAACAGATTAATGGTTGTCAGGGATTAGAGCTATTGGAGGGGAGAATTACAGAGGGACAGGAAAAGATAAGATAATTCTGTATCTTATGAAGATTATACAATCTACACACCTGATAGCAATATACACACACACTGTATAATGTCAATTTCATGGTTTTGATACTGTAGAATAGTTTTTGGGAACCTCTGCAAAGGATATAAGGCTGCTTGCAACAAGAAAGCGGAATTAATGCAATTCCTGAAGCAGAGCATTTAAATTAAGACCCATGGAAGTATTTAAGAAGTCACACAACCTTAAAACAAAAATGGAACACAAATCTAAGGATATGAAAAAGGACACAGAATGCATTATGAAAACGGGAGGTTGCTAAACTTTTTTTTACATGTATGTTTAGTTCGTAAATGTTGCTTGTTCTAGTTTGCAAGCTGCTGGAATGCGATATACCAGAAATGGAATGACTTTTAAAAAGGGGAATTTATTGAGTTGCAAGTTTACAGTTCATGAAAATGTCCAAATTAAGGCATCCTGGGAAAGATAACTTGACTCAAGAAGGTGGACATGTCCAGAACACCTCAGTCAGCTGGAAAGGTACATGGTGATATCTGCTAGCTTTCTCTCCTGCTTCTTATTTCATGAAGCTCCCCCAGGGGTATTTTCTCTCTTCATCTCCAAAGGTCTATAGCTGGGTGTACTCTGTTGGTTCTGATGGTTCAAAAGCTTTTTCTAAAATGGTTCCTCTTAAAGGGCTCTGGTAAGCAACCCTTGAATGGGTGAAGACACATCTCCATGGAAACCGTCTAATCAAAAGTTACCACCCACAATTGGGTGGGTCATATCTTCGTGGAAACAATAAAAAAGATTCCACCCGGAAATACTGAATGAGGATTAAAGGACATGGCTTTTCTAGGGTACATAACAGCTTCAAACTGGCACTCTGCTGGAATGCCAGCTTTTAAAAAGGGAATTTAAGTTACAAGTTTACCATATTAAATTACAAGGCCATAAAAATGTCCAAACTAAGGCATCCAGAAAAAGATACATTGACTCAAGAAAGCTGATGTCTATCACATATTTGAAAGACATGTGGCTGGCATCTGCTGGTCCTTGTTCCCAGTTCCGTGGCTTCTGATGCCAGTGGTTTCCTCTCTAAGCATCTGTGCACCCTCGCTTAGCTCCTCTGGGACAGAACTCTGGGTTCTAGCTTGCTTAGCATTTCAAGGGACGGCATATGGTGATATTTTCTGGGTTCTGCATCTCCAAATGCAGGCATCTGCTCTGTCAGGACTTTAACCATCTCCAAATATCTGTCTCTGCCAGCTCTGAAGCAACTGTTCTCTAAGTGTCTGCATTTGAGGTTTCTTCAAATGTTTCCCCTTTTAGAGGACCCTCTTAAACTGATCAAGACCACCTTGAATGGGCACTCATATCCCCATTTAATCAGAAGGCCACACCCAAAGCTGGGTGTGTCACATCCCCATGGAAGATATCTAACGAAAGTTTTCCACCCTACAATATTGAATCATGATGAAAAGATATGACTTTTCTTGGGTACAACGAAGTGGGCCAATCTCCATGGAAACAAACTAATAAAAGATTCCACCCTAAACAATAGGTACAGCCCCAGAAGATTGGATTTAGAAAAGGGCATGGCTTTTCTGGTGTACTTAACAGCTGCAAACTGGTATCATGTACAACAAATTCATGGCCCAAATTAAAATAGGAAACTATTAAACTTCAGGAATATTGGATTGGATTGTAAGCAAAACAATGAAGATGAAGAAGCTGAAGAAATTGATGTTATGGTGTGGTAAGCATATATGTCTTCATCCCTCAAAATAAATATCAACAATCAGAAACTTAAGAAGAAAAAAATAATTAAAACTTTATAGGAAAGGCACTCTACAAATTCCAAACAAGGTAAAATGTTGCAGGATTTCTAACAATGATGAGAGTGTAAGAAACTGAGCTCTATTTCACTGTCCCTATGGAAAACTGCCCCAATGACAATGTTTCTATGCACCAGTTCAAGACCTTGGAACTAGAGAGAGAAATCCATCATAGCACAAAGCTTGGCTCTTCAATGAATCATACTTAAATAGCCATAATGTAAATGCATTTGTTACTTAAATAGCCATAATGTAAATGCATACAAAAATGTAATCTGTATTTTTTCATCTGTTTAGGGAATAATTAATTAAGGTTGTATTTTTTAAAGTTGCCAAAATGCAACATACCAGATATGGACTGGCATTTACAATGGATATATTAACTTACAATTTACAGTTTTTAAGCTGTGAAAAATGTCCCAACTGAGGGCATCAACAGGACAATACCTGGACTCTGAAGACAGTGTGCCAGCATCTGGGTCACCTCTGTCACATTGGGAAGCCATATGGCTGGCATCTGCTGGTCCTTCTTTCCCAAGTTTTGTTGTTTTTAGCTCTGACTTCAGTGGCTTTCTTTTTCAGCTCCTCTGGGTGTGTTCTTGCCTCTCAGCTTCTCTCTGAGGCTTTTCGTGAGCTTCTTTGTCTTTTGTCCTCTTATAAAGGACCCCAGTAAGAAGATTAATTGAAACAACCTAATCATAGGAATGGATTAAAATAACATGGCTTTTTCTGGGGTAAACAACAGCTTCAAACTACTATGGTTACAAAGTAGAATGCAAAAGTTATCTTATCAGCTTTGATAAAGTAAAAAAGTATGGCTGACAAATGGGATATCAAAGGGGGAGGAGAAAAGTAAATAAATGACAGTGGTGTCCTTATAAAATGGGAAGTTAAGAGGTTCTGTGTGTTTTTGAAGGAAAAAAAGATGTGCTTTTTGTTTTTTTCCTTAAAGGGTGGCTAAAAGTCAAATTAGTATATGACTATATTAAATGGGGATGAGAGTAAGGGAGAATAGCATGAAATCAACAGGAAATGCCTAAAGGTGGAGAGTTCAGGTGGGACAGGATGTCTCAAAAAGAAAAATTTTTTAGATTACTTGATGTATTTCAGTGTACAGATAATAGATTTTTAGTTTAGAGATGAACTATGGAGATTTTTTAAAATGAAGAAAACGAAACTGAGGCAATAATGGACCCCAGGAAAAATTAAAAGTTGTTAAAGAACTATGCTGCAAACCTCAATCATGAATAATACTATTCATATACTATAAGCCAGCTTACAGAGGGACAGTATACTAATAGTATACTAATAATATTATTTATACTAATTCGTTATTTTATAAACACTGATTTACCAATGAATGATTATATAACATTGGGGGAGAGGGGACGGGTGTGTAATTGGAATCATAAAAAATGTCCTTAAAAAGCAGTATAAACATGGTATTTGGAAAAATAGTTAAGAGATCTTAACTATTTCTTATTTTAGACACCTCCATTTTTCCAAAATGTGGGTGTCTCTGGAGAAAGGAAATCAGGGATAGGTAAAGAAAATATAGAAGAACACTATATTTCACTACTAATCTGGTAGTATTATTTGATTTTTGGAACTATGTATATATATTTCTTGATTAAAAGTTAATTTAAATAAATTTATTTTTTAAAAGTTCCTTGGTAATTAAAAGTATACACCACTGGTTAAAATCCACTAGAGTAGATTGGGATTGAATTTTTAAATCAGGCAGATCTCTGTTCAAATACAAACCAGTTTTGTGGCTTTATGTGAGTCCATTTATCTACCTAAACCTTGGTTTCTTAATTAAAAGGGGTAAATATCCACTTTGAAAGGTCAGTCTGAGAATTATAAGTCTGTCTTAATGCTTGATATGTACACAATAAGCATTATATGTTATAATGAAATATCACTGCATCTTAAAACCCACCCCCCCGATACACAAATCAGTGTGTATAAATGTTATTCAGTGAATTAAACTGACATAACAATCTAGGCATATGGAAAAAATTAAGCTGCCTTGCTATACCTCTCTTTTATACTGAAAGAATTAATGATTGGAAGGCCTTGAAAGAAAGCCAGGATCATGCTGCAAGAATACATAAGTGAATAATCATTTGAGGATGGCCTATCCTAGCCTGATGGAATTTGGTTACAAAGAAAAAGATTAAAATATTTGACTACAAATATGTTCAAGAGCATGGTGCTGTGATATCTGTGGGCGCTGGCAAATCTGGCCCAGGATTTAGAATTGGCAGTGCCTGCTGGTGCATCTGACACTGAGTTGGGTGAGGTAGACAGTAGGGGGTGGCAGCCAGGGTTGGTTGGAGAAGCAGATACCAAATCATAAATGGCGCTAAAGCAAGAGTCGTAGCATAAATTCCAGGAAACTGAGCTACAGCTGTGCTTTCATGGCCATCTGCTTTATGAAGCAATGTGGGTAAAGGTTGCCATAAAGGACAAACAAGTGAAATTCTTTATAAATTATGGTGGTTGGAATAAAACTGGGTTGAAATGGCTTCTAGAAAGCAAGTACTCATATACGTGGACACCAATCTGCAGAAACAGAGAACTTCAAAAAACTAATCTAGAGCAATAGTTAGAGGGGCAGATGAGAAGGGCTGCCCCAGGAAAGAAGACATCTGGTCTGCAACAGAAAAATGTTGAAGTGAAAACAAAAAAGAACAAAACAGAAAACACTTGGAAATGGAAATGATGGCAGTACTAGTGAAGACACTTCAGCCTCTTCGGAAGAAAAGGGCTGAAGTAGATTCTAGTGTTAAAAATGAGGAGACATTCATGAACAGAGTTGAAGTTAAAGATTGCTGAGAAACTAAAACCATGGCTTGTTGATGACTGGGCTTCATCAGGCAAAAACAGCTCTTTTATCTTGCTGCCATGACGAATGTGGATTGCATTCTAGAGGATTATGCAAATTACAAGAAATCTCGAGGAAATACTGATAAAAAGAAACATGCTGCTAATGAAGTTGTGGCAGGGATAAAAGAATACTTCAATGTAATACTGGATACTCAGTTACTCTACAAATTTGAGAGACCACAGTATGCTGAAGTCCTTGCAGATCACCCTAATGTACCCAGGTCCCAGGTGTATGGAGTGCAACACCTACTGAAATTATTTATATGAATCGAAGCAATGTTGGCCTATATACCTCTGGATGAGAAAATCCTTGCTGTATTATTGAACTATCTTCATGATTTCCTAAAGTATTTGGCAAAGAATTCTGTGATTTTGTTTAGTATCAGGCTCCTCCTGAGTACTGCCAGAAATCTGTGTGAGACTGCTGACACTCACTTATGTTTGAATCACCATTTAACACATTTTTTGTGTGTTCACTCACTTTAATAACTTCGTATACCATGTTATCACCATGGAGTGCAAAGTCTGACAAGAAAATTTCACAGGTGCAACAAAGCATTCTGTAGTATGTCAAATTTGTGTATAATGCCCAGCCAAACCAACTTGTTCATAAATCATTAATCACCTTCAGTACGGGTAATATGTTTTGTTTAAATTTGTGACTCTTATAGACAAAATAAACAAATATAATACACAATTAAAATCCTCATTTGCTTTTCAACTAGCACTTTATATACTTCCATTTCAAGATGATATTTAAAAGTTATCCTTAATTCTGCAATTATAAAAGAGCTAAATGGAATCCATAATTAAATCATTCTTATATTTATTAATAAGCATGATTCTAAAATAAATACTACTTCTAAGCTGCTCTGTTTTAGGTTTAAACACACTAGTTCAGTTGTGGGAGGCATTACAATGACATACTCCATGCACTTTTCTGAAAGAGTTCTTTAAGAGTCAATCAACCCTAGAAACCAAAATACAAAACCAGTCCAGAAGGTAGGCATAAAAAATAAATTAATTGGGATAAATAGCAGTCTTACATAACAACCAATGTGATATTCTGCCTGCTGTATTTTT